>NW_016157519.1:230333-266953 GCF_001687245.7 Rhagoletis zephyria | reverse complement strand
TCTACGTTTAAATTTAGCGGCTGTATCTCCGATACAGCCTGCAGACCACTGTGCTGCAGACCACTGCGCTGGACTGTTCCTTTTTTATAGTTCTTGAATGTACCTTCAAGGTTTAAAACTTTTTTTCATTGTAGTATGAAATATGTAATGAAAGAAATAAATGGTCAGAGCTTGTGAAGAGGTTGTGTTCCTAATAATGTGCCCACCATTCTATTTAAGTATTTAAACGTGTAAAATTCTGCATTTTTCTTATCAGTGAGTAAACGTTTGATGAGGTCAGAGACCCAGCAGAAAGAAAGACAGACATTTCCTTTAAAATGAATTATTGAAATTCATTGTTTGTTGCCTTGATTAAAATTGTATTTGTATATTATGTGAAAAGACCATATCATTACATTAGGTTACTTTCACAATATCTACCATACAAAACGGCAACAAGCCATTCAATACATTTTGCGCTTGTTGGCTAATATATAGAGCCAACTTGAATGACCAACAATAAAGTTAGTGCCAAAGAGTAATAAAAAATGAATGTGCAAACGTAATCAAAGTAGGTACCTACACACAAACCTACTTATGTATGTCTACTTGTATATCGGCCCCATCACTACTGGATGTGTATTCATGTATGCATCTATAGGTACACATCTATGTACATTTAGATTATTTAGACACACGAGTTATCGCAATGGGCGACCGCTTGAATGAATCATAGACCAGTCGATGCATGGCAAAGAGCATTGGCCAATTTGAAAGTAAACATACATATATGTATATGTATATACATATGTAAATGTGCGCATACACATATATCATTGAAATACATAACATATGCACATACAGACAAGTAAATATGTATGTACATATATGCCAAGACAATGTCTAATGAATAGAAGTCAATAGCCCTTTGCGGAATGAAGGATGGTAATATGTGGTAAGGAAATGTAGGGAAACTCATAAATGCGACCATCTAACTGGGTGAAAATTTACGTAGTATTTAGTTATACATACATATATATCAAACCCGCGTATCGTGGTTCTGCAAAACCTCGTAACTGACATTTGTGACAAAAAGATATTTGCTCATCGGAAGCTTCAGGCATCAAGCCCTTATCCATTAATCCTAAAATATTGATACTTAGATATAAGAAGACGAGATATTTAGGGATAAAAGAGAGAACCGTTCTGAAATAAGAAAATTTTTACCCTCTCCTATAAAATTTAGGCAACCGCACATACGCATTTTCTTGCTAAGCGCTTTTGTACTTAAAACGATGATATGCACGCACATGCTATATATAGCAACTCGAACGTGACAAGAGACTCGGCCGGATTAAACTTACCGGAAGTTCTACCAGCATGCCTTCCTTTTCTTTTCTTTTTTTTTGGTTCTGGTTTAGATATGTACATTCTATTCTTTTAAGTCATTCGCCTATTCATACATATATTGTATTGTGATAAATTTCTATTTCGCTGTGTCTACTTACCTTTCGATTTTGCATGGAAATGCAAAGGCTGGTATGTCAGCCATGGTTTTCTCATCGCGATATCCCTCCGGAAAGCTCTCGACCACAACACAAGGTGGGGATGATGTGTGGCTGCCGCCTGTAGGCGTATTCCGTTTATCTGCATTGCGCACCAACGCGACTTCACACCAAAATTCGAATAGTTTCTTCACATCCGCTCTGGAAACAAAAATTTCAGGCATATTTTTTTATAAATTTGGAATCAAAGCCAGAAGAAATTATGTGGCATGCATAACATAATTTCAAGCTATTCAAATTAACTCCAAACCAACTGGAAAACTGGGGAGAAGTGCACTTGAGCGTAACGCCTACTGATTTATGGCCGCCACCGAATAGATGGCACACAGTACAATTATCTCGGCTGCACATTTTACGCTTACATGGGACAGTTCAGAGAGATGAGATGAGTAAAGAGTGCCTGACTGAGGTAGCAATAATTCTCATGGTCAGAAGTTCAACAATTTCTTACTTCCAAGTATTAGCATTTGAAGTAATGTTTAGTTCATTGCGATTACAGTTTTTTTTTTTTTGGGCAAGCTGCACCGCTTTTGGTTTATATTAGATTCTACTAAACTAATGTATATTATATACTATATTATATACATAATACATAAGTATGTACGTATGTACATATTTTTAAACAAGTGACGTACGGCCGCGACACTCACTTTATACGGGAACTCATACTGGCTGCGCCTTGCACTGGCCGCCCTGTTGCCTCCAAGAATTTCCGCTTGCTCCCTTATTCGAAAATCATTATGTTAACTTACTTTAAACAATTTTACACTAAATTTCTTGATATTTCGTCTCTAAAACAACATTGGCTTCCAGTTATTACTTGGTATCTTTTCGTTACTTTTTCTGCACTACGTCACTCTCGATTTCCGCACTTTTGTAAAGATTTTCAACTTCAGTCCCACAGGCACAGATAAAGCATTCTCTTTTTCACATTAGTTGAATAAAAATTAACAATTTATTCGGCCCGTTTCTACCTTTAATTGCCTTTTCAAGCTAGACATAAAAAAATCAACGTCCCCGAGACAAAAGCAAAAACTGTGACAAGGAAAATAATCGCGAAACGTCAGACTGCAAATCAGGATGTCAATTGAAAATGGAATGTCAAACTTGCTGGAATTTTTTTTGGAATGCGCTACCGGAAATCAATGGAAGGCAATACCGGAAATAATTGGAATATACCACCAAAAGTACAGGGCGATAAGCGGTTTATCCAAGTTTCAAATGAAACGACAGTTCATTCAAATGAGTATCCAGGGTTGCCGCTGTCGGAAAAAATTACTTTTTGATAGTTATTTTAGTAAAAACTAGTTTTATTTTTTTAGTCATTTTAATAAAAATTATAGTTATTTATTTTTTTTTTAGTTATTTCAATAAGAATAAAATTTGTTTAAAGGAACTTTTTATTTAACTAATTATACGGTATTTGCGATCATATTAATGGCATATTCTCAGTTTCCTTCAACCAAAAGCGAAACTGATGGAAACTAAACGCAACAACGGCATAGACAAGGACTCAAAAAAGCAATTGGTGATTTTTTTTAATATTCATGTTTTTAATATGTTTTTCAAGTAAAAATGTTTTGTTGCTTTAACTAAATCCATTAAAAGGATTCCAGCTATATACATTTAGAAAAATTCAAAAAATTATCGTCTAAATTTCGAATTTTTTGCTCTGAATTTTCTCAGCATAATATTTATAGCCAATGAGCTGCTTAAAATTCCCGTTGATTTTGTAAACTTTTGCGTCACCTGTCTTTTGTTTTTTTTTTTTATTTAACAATTTCCATTGATAAAAAATGTCGTTAGATTTAATTTTGTTTGCGAACAATGATAGTGCATATTTACATACATACCAGTCAATTTTTTCTTTTTATTTAAATAGTCATTTAAAATATTTAGACAATCAAAACGAAAAATAAAGCGGGAACGAAAAGTTCAACAAAAATCTACCAAAATGAGAAAAATTGTAAATGGCAACTGTGAGTATCAAAGTGTGTAGAGTTGCCAGACTTCGCTTGGGTAATTTGAGCAAACAAATAAGGGAAATTATTTGGAACATTTGAGGGTAGTTCAAAAGGAAGTTTTTTAACGGAAGCTGAAGCGGGTAGACATGTTCTTCCGTGGTGCAAGTTAAAAGTGTTTGGTGCTTGTGAATATATTAAAAAGGCTGCTGCAATTCTTTACACATTCCAGATACTCTCATCTCACAGGCAGAATAAACAGAGTGCGTTTTAACTACACTTACATACATATTTGGTGACATTATCTGGGACGTTCTTACAAGATTTGTACAATTAAAAATTTGAGGAGAAACGTTAGTGGCCGCAATGTTGTTGTTGTTGTGTCGGTTTGCCCATTAATCATTGTCGTAAAGCTCAACTAACGTTAGACCCAAGAACATGCAGTTTCAACAGGGCCAGACCAAAGGGAGAGGGGTGTTAGTTGAGTGGGATTGTGCTGGCACGTGAAGAGGTGGTTGGTATCGTGCGGGGAGTCTCCACATGCCGGACACTCATTGGGGTATTGGCCAGGTGGCTACAGTATCCAGAGGTTCAAATCTCGTTCGACGTTATTGCGAAGTGATAAAAGTAACACTTTTACAACGCATTTATTTTAGTGTTAATTTTATTCTTTCCACTTCACGATAACGCAGAACGGGAATTGACCCTCTGACCGTAACTGGGCAAGGGCTTAGCGGCCGCAATCGAAAATTTAGGGTTGTTTTTACAACACAAAAAACGCACCTCATCTTACAGTTTTTTTCGAAAACGACTACTCTCTGCTTTTGGAACTTTTATCTGTCTGCCGTGATGTGGAACGAGGAAAAGACAAGGTATCCCCCGTAAACAAGCAGTCAACGCTTGCCTACTGTCCACGTTCACCTGCAGACCTATTTCCTCTTTTCCAATGTGGAAAATACAGAACAAACGTAGCGTTAGTTGAGGCCCATGATTTTGCCGGCAAACGCCAAGCTCCGATTCATTTCCACCACTGGCCTAGATGCTGATACCTTTGAAACTTTTCGCACACATGAATTTCGGCCTCCCTTTTTCTTGTCTCGAAAATTCGTGTCGCTCCCCTCTCTAGCCCTCTATATCGATCTCACATAGCTCATGTTGCGCTCAACCGTAGCGTGGCCCCGTAGGAGGCATCTATTTTCTCTGCACCGGCTTAACATTCCTCCTCGTACCAGTTGTTCTTTCGGGCTCTTCGGCGGCGGCATGTGGTGAGTGGTAGAAGTTTTGTCCTCAAATCGTGCATACGTTCAAAACGTGCATTCCGTCTATCACAACATAATCGATTTGGTTTCTCGCCTTTCGATCTTTAGACAGGCATGTAACCTGTTGAAGCTTTTCGTGTTGCAACCTACTGCTGCAGACTGCCACGTTTTAGTCCCTTCAAAGCGTTGCCGAGCGTTTCGTCGTGGAGGCTGGATTTTCCGACGTTAGAACAAAATTTTCCTTCCGACTTTGATGTCGTGACGTGGACAAGCGCTCATAAAAGTGCCTTTGGTCTCCTCGCCCTTCTATTCAGTCGGGGCGCGGCCACAGTGGAATGAGATGTTGAAGAATATTGCCGGAATTAGGACAGTAGCGAGAAACTCGTACTTCGGGGAGAACAACAGTACTTATCGACATTCCCGCCACAGTTGGCTCTACGTAACCCGAACTATTTATGTAAGTATATCTGGCAAAGGACCGTCACTCCAGCATTATTCCTCAAAAGCTGTTTGGGGAATTTATATGCTGTTACAACAACAATATTTGGCGACGAAGCCTCTCTTCCACCACAAATCCAACGAATTTTCGTATTGTGGACAGATTTTCCGTCATCCCTTGTCGACTTTGGTTTGGAAACAAACCGGTTTCGGCCTTGTGCCACCGTCAGTGTCAATTTTCGTGCTCTTTAGTTAATATTCGTGCTTGAATGTTTATAATTCGTGTTAATGTTCGTTATTTCTTAAATAGGTACGCCTACCGGAACCTATTTTTTTGAGTCCCAACAGGCGTTTGTTGTTCTTGGGTGTGTATCCGCAGCAGGAAGGTAAAAATCAGTTACTTCATTCCTTGGGTTTCCGTAGTTTGGATCTGTGTTCCCTTGTTCGTTGTTGCTGTAAGGCTTTTGTCCTGTTCTACTTAAAGCAGAAAAATTGCTTCACATAAATTGCTCCCCTTTGTGAAACAACATCAAGGCGCACGCCACAAATCGGAGGAGAAGCTCGGCCCAAACACTAACACATTGCGTATAAGCGCCAATCTATTAAAATTATTATGTAGGCACTTCATTAGAAACTACATTTGCAGTAATTTGTTTTGGACGTTAATTTTAACTTTAATATCGTCGCAAGATCGAACTCTAATCATGGTCTGCCTCTACGTAAAGCAATCCTCTTTTAGGAAAACACCGACTCTTGCTGATTTTGAGAATCATTTATTGTTATTGCGAACGCTACATAAATTTTGAATTGGATACGTTTTAATACAACAGGAAGTTTTGAATCGCTGGGCTATAAATTTATACCAGGTAGTAAAATTCGTTTACCCATGTCATTTAACTGTTAAAAGTTCGGCGTCCAAGTATAAGGCGAGACCATTAAATATGTATGTACTTATATTGCCAATTAATATCACAACGAGAGTTAAAACAATTATTAGCCGCCATCGATTCGCCACTTCTCTGCTCGCTCGTTTGAGTTCCGGTCGCTTAACGAAAAATTTTGTATGTGAAAGCAACAACAAAGTTAGCTAGCATCGATGGACGATAGCGAGTTTGGTTGTACCTTATTGAAATCGTTCGTTTCGCCACTAGGCAAGTGTGTAGGCTATAGTCTATGGCGGCTATTGTTGTTGTTTGAAATTGAAAATGAGAATGTGTTTGTGAATTTCAGTTTAACCTTTTAAAACTAGATACTATAGTTGCTGCCTATCAAAATGACTGTAGCAATGCTTTGTTCGATGTAAAATCGTAAAAATTATTTCCGCCCAAATTTGATCGAAAGTAGTGTAATGATTCTTAAATCTAAAATGTTTGTGAAAAATTTCAGGACGAGCACTTTAATTTGATATATAACTTATCTCTATACGATTAGTAGATCGCTGGGAATAAGCGCCTCGTCTTAGAATAATATATAGATATTTGTTTTCGTGGGTTTATTGATTTTTATTTAACTGCTGATTATTCTTTATTTTAAACCTTTTATTAATGGTAGNCGAAAAATTTTGTATGTGAAAGCAACAACAAAGTTAGCTAGCATCGATGGGCGATAGCGAGTTTGGTTGTACCTTATTGAAATCGTTCGTTTCGCCACTAGGCAAGTGTTTAGGCTATAGTCTATGGCGGCTATTGTTGTTGTTTGAAATTAAAAATGAGAATGTGTTTGTGAATTTCAGTTTAACCTTTTAAAACTAGATACTATAGTTGCTGCCTATCCAAATGAATGTAGCAATGCTTTGTTCGATGTAAAACCGTAAAAATTATTTCCGCCCAAATTTTATCGAAAGTAGTGTAATGATTCTTAAATCTAAAATGTATGTGAAAAATTTCAGGTCCAGCCCTTTAATTTGATATAAAACTTATCTCTATACGATTAGTAGATCGCTGGGAATAAGCGCCTCGTCTTAGAATAATATATAGAGATTTGTTTTCGTGGGTTTATTGATTTTTATTTAACTGCTGATTATTCTTTATTTTAAACCTTTTATTAATGGTAGAAAGAAATAAACTTAAGGGAAAATTAAAAAAAAAAAACTTAAAAAATTACTTTCTAAATCTAAAATGAAAATGTTTGCGTCAATGATTTTTAAATATATACAATATACATACATACGCAAAATCAAAATCAAGAATTCATATTAATATATGTATGTATAATATTAAGTTACTAAGCATTGAAAATTCTAAACAATTCAATATTTATTTAGAAACACGAAATGCTTTACATGTACGTAAGTATCCATTACCTTAATTCGCAAAGGCCCTTACCATCAAATTTTCTATTTTACAGCAGAAACAAACACCGTTAAAAAATAAGAATGTAAATCAAAAACTGCAGATAGGCCTTTTTAAAAAGAGGCATAAGTCCCTTGTTTTTGGTACTAACACTTTAAATTTTTAGAGGTGTATTTTTTAATATATCCTACCGAAATCTGTGAAAAACGCAGTTTCGAAAAGTATTCATTAGGGCCTTTGTGAATTAAGGTCACGGTAAAATGTACGTATCTTTCATATGGGTTTTTTTTCTTTCAAATGAAACGCATACGAATTCTATACAATTTTTAGAAATCATTTTATAGTGAACAACTTAGTGTGGGTATGCATGGAAACGCGTAAATGCTTCGTAACCGCGTGAACCCCGTAAACAAACTGACTTTCCATACGTTTACGAGGTTTGGATAGTTACGAGGCATTTACCCGTTTAGATGAATAGCCCTAGTGATTTTTTTTATCAATTTGTAAATAATTTTGATATTGATAGTACCCAGCAATTCGAAATCCAGCAAATAAATATACTCACTTTGCAAACAATCGGTTTCAATCAACTCAATGTTCAGCAGCGTAAATGTAATAAATACCGAGCAGCTTATGATTTTATACGCCCTGGCGTACAAAAGGTACTCTAAATAATTATGCATTAGATGTAAACTAAGTGATGAATACTAAGAACTATGAATATTAAAAAAAAAGTTCAGTTGCAACAACTGCTATTGCCTATGGTCGCATCAAACGCTGCGCTGCGCTTGCGCGTTTCTCCATTTATTTTATGTGAGGGCCGCTCTCTCGCACTCCATTAAGCTGTCTACTATTTCGTTCAGTGCTGGCGCATCAACTATTTGTGAAATTGACGCTTCTGTGGCGTTTTGAGGAGCGGCACTTGTTTTTTCACCATCACCAGTATCTGTTTGTGCCTCAGTTTCCGGCAACGGCTGCTCTTTGTTCGATAGAAGTTTCTCAATTTCTTTTTCAACATCAATTTCCGGCTCATTTAATTCCGCAACACTAGCAGTCTCTACGATGGCGGGATTGCACTCTTTATCTTCATTTGCTTTCATATCGGTTGCGGCTGTTGCATTGGCCTCAGAGACAGCATTATCATCCAGCGTGGTGGAGAGTTTTCGTTTAATTGGCGATAGCTCAGAGTCAGCGATATCAGATTCTTCCATTACAATTGGTTCGATTGTTTCATCGGCAGTCACGTTGGCATCGACGTTTGTTGTTGTTGTTGTTGTTGTTGTAGCGGCGTTTGTCGATGTTGCCGCTGCGGACGGCGCTACCTCGACCACAGCCAACTTATTGGCCTGTTGTTCCTTCCTTTCCATTTCTTTCTTTTTCTCACTTGCTTGCAAGCCCTCAATCACACGCTTAGCGCATTCACTTACGGTTTCCATTTTAGTTTTCGTATGCTTTTCACTGCCGTCCACAGTCTTTTCGTTAACAGCCAAACCATCACTATCGCCCTTGTCCAAAGGTTTCTCATCAATAACCACTTTGAGTGACTCCTTCTCGTTGCTGCTGTTGCCCTCAACTTCTATAATCAACGATTTTTCCTCCTTACCATCCTCGTCATCGTCCATAACAATGCTTAACTTTTTGTTGTTATCTTCCTCCTCCTCCTCCTCCTCTTCGTCATCCTCCTCGTCTGCTTTGTTTCCGGAATTCTCCTCATGCAAAACTATTTCGCTGTCTTTTCCTTCATCAATGGAGCTTTCCAAGTCCACAGTCAGTATTTCCACCTCGCCAGAATCATTCATTGCTTCATTGTTATCCGTAGGCTCTTTCTTTTCACTGGTCTCCTCAGCATTTTCATCATTCTCCGTTATTTCCCCTTTCAATTTCTCAGCATCGGCCTTTAGCACGCTCTCATGCTTCTCCAGCATATCTTTAGCAAATGGAAATTCTTCTTCTGCCTTTTTCAACGAAATGGCACACTTCATTTTGAGTTTCAAATCGCTACGTTTCATCTCCTCTAAGCGTTCGCGTTCGAGCATTTCCTTCTGTTTCAGCAAAGTTGGATTCGGTTTGTTGGTAGTCTTTTTGCGTGGCTGCTTGCGCTGCTGTTGCTGTGATATGGAATCGCCATCGGCAGCATCAGAATCCACTTCCAAGAGGCTAACAAGAAAAGTTCTCGCCGCCGACAATATATCGATTTCCTCCATTTTATCATTGTTAGCCTCATTTACCAAGGCGGTGTTATCTTCATAGGACGCAGCGGCACCAGCAGCGGCAGCGGCACCAGCAGCAGCAGCAGCAGCATTGGATAGACTGGGCATTGGTGTAATGGTCGAAATTGAAGTACTTTTAGGAAGAAGCAACACTTGTTTCATGTTTGGGCAGCTAACGTCATTGGTAGTTGATTGGTGCTGCGGCTGAAGCTGCACTGAGATATTGCTGGAAGTAGGAGTACTATTATTGATTGATAAGATTGGTGCATTCTTAAATGAAGCGGCTGTTGTTTGCTTGGCTGGCTCGTCATCTTCATTGTCCGAATCCAGTGTAATGGTGTCCGTTTTAGGCTCCACAATCTCGATTTCGTTATCTTCATCATCACTGGCTTGTTTTTCTGTATGAAAAAAAAAAGAAAAATCATTTTAATATAAATTTAATGTGCAGCTAGCATTTGCGGGCACTAAAGAGATATCACAGCAATTAAGCACAAACATTTTAAAAGCAGATTACACTGTTGCAAGTAATTCGCAAGTAATGCAAGTAATTTCTAAATGTGCGTCAAACTCAACAGTATCAAAAGGTTTAGTTTTTGATTTCCGAAAAGTGAACTTTGAAAAATCAACATTACTACATAGTGCCGCACGAGCAAGTTTTAGTTTCGAAATTAATTTCCGAAAAGTGACCAAAAGCACTTTTTGAGTATTCACACGGAAAAATGTCATGTTTTGTTTCCCGATTTGGCAGCAAAACGCTTTGCTTTTCCGTCTCTCTGAGCGAATAACTCACATGGAGTTGTCGAACGGACGAGCATTCTAGTAAAAAGGGGGGTTCAGTAGATATATTATTTAAGCTTTAAAAGATTAAATTATTTTTGTATTTAAACATATTTTAATTGCGTAATCATTAATTTATAAAAGTTAGATCAATATATGTTCGTACGTACGTACATGCAAGCATGGTGTTATATGAGTTTAATGATTAATTCTAATAAAAAAATTACTGAAATACATAATACGTTTTTATAAAATTATTGAAAATAACCTAAAATTTTACATTTTTAATCAGGTCAGCATTAAACCCGATGTTCTTTTCATAAAGACTTAAAATTAATTGCTTTTTTCTTAAGTAATTAGCTTTTTCTTTTAGAAAAAGCTTTCTTAAGAAACGCTATTTCAGCAGTTTTTTTGTCCCTATTCGAGCATCGATAGCAATAAACGCGCAAATTTGGCGAGGCACGCCCTTATCATTGCATTGCACACACACCATGGGATGCTTTTTAAACACATAATTCCAAATTATAATAATTTTGGCCATGAAAATACCACGATTTAATTTTATATAAAATTTTTGTAAATGTATCATGAAAGCTTAATACGAGTATGGACTACATGATGTGAATGCTATAATTAAATTCATTCTTATACATATATGCATATACTTTTTTCTTAATAAAAGGAGATCTATTTCACTTATTTTCAATCGAGGAAAAACATTTCATCCACTGGTAAATTTCGGCAATATTTTGGCAATGGTTTATCCTTCGGGAATGTGCGACGATCGCGCCTATAACGCTGATAGCTGAAGAGGGCAAGCTGCCAACGCTTTTTAATAGTTTCAGCATTACCTAGTGTACAAAAATGAGATTTTAATCGCTATACTATTGAATCTCTAACCCACGAACAAATTCACTTACGTTTGAAATCTTTTAACTCACTAGCAATATCTTGCCAAATATTTGAGCGCAACACTGTATCATAGTAGTCTATATTCAATTTATCCCACAGCATGCTGTAATGTTGCACACAACGCACCAGTTGCACCATAAACTCCTTATCATCCGGATCATCTTGCATACGCCGCTCACTTTCGGGCATATCTTTCGTTAAATCAATGTCAATATTATTGCAATGCTCATTGCGCAAATCTTCCTCAACAATTTTGTATAGGAAATAGAGTTTGGCTAGATATTTTGAATATTTTAATTCCAAATTAGCCCTCTTTGTTTCGTCCTTGATGGTTTTTAAGCGAAAAGACTTATACATTTCGTAAAGATGTGCCCAACGATCCATTATATCTTCACAAGTTAGATCTGCAAAGACGAAAAAAATAATTGTTCCACACATCACACACATAAATGTATTAATTATTCCCATATATGTATACGTATGCACATTTGTATTTACTTTGCAGTCGCGTTGTTTTCCACAAGTGTACCCAAAGCGACTTTCGTGATTGTTCGTCGATGTGATTATATTGCGGATCAGGGGATTTACGCCATAACACCGGATTACATTTGACAAAATTTATGATTTTCATATCCAAAGCTCGCACTTCAATTGGTTTCTCACTATCTTCCGATGGTATGCCATAATTGTCACCAGCATCGCCGCCATTATTTTCGTTCCATAATCGTGATTTCTCGTCCTTATGTAGTTTCTTTTCGATCACGTCGAGTTGTTTGCGGTCGAAACCATCACCATCCTCACTACCGCAATCCACCTCGACCCACTGATCTTCGGGCAAATCGCGATTGGCCAGAAAGTTTGTGGTCTTGTCAAAGTAGCCATTGAAGCGCTTGCCTTCGCGTACGCGTCGCTCCACTCGGACATAACGCTTGCGTATATTCTTCCAACGCAACTTAATGTTTTCGGTGCGCTTGAAATGTGATGCTATGGTGCGCCAGTGCTTGCGTGTTACTTCGAAGTTGCCATAATCGGCATGGCGTGTACACCAAATAGCCGGATACTGTTGTATGAGACGCGCCAATTTGCGATCGCGTGCATGTGTTTGCTCTTCGTGGCTCATGTAATCCTCAGTACCATAATGTGCCTTGTTGCTGTAACGTGACGGTTGTTGTGCGGCATACTGTTCGAAACCGCCATCATCAGCTACATCGGCGTCGGGCTCCTCATCGTCCAAATCAACTTCTGCCGTCGCGTCCACATCTTCATTTGCAGTTTCATCGAATGTCGTCTCATTATCATAATATGATGACTCTGGTTCTTTGTAGGTGGACTCCATTTGTGTCATATCACCCACAGCCCTTGTATCATTGTTGTTTTTCATCCAGCTGGTTTCGCCTGTCTCATCATTCATATCGCCATAATCCTCCTCGTCGTCTTCACCAGCATCGACATCAGCATTGCGTCTACTTTGACCCAGCGGCATTAGCGGAGACAGAGGCGGTTTCTTAATGTCACCATTTCCATTCTCCAAATTCGCATACAAACTCTTGCGATACTCATATACCTGATTATGGAAGCTATTTGAGCTGGTATTGAAAAGATCTATATCTTCAAGTTGACCATAACGGACATAGTCGACGCCTGAAATGTGCATTATTTAAGTTATTGCATTTAATTATTTATTTGATGCTGCTATGAATGCTATCGAGTTGCGAATTTCATTGCCTTCAGACATTTTGCTAACACATGGACCACTTGTTATTACGCATATTTTGAGAATAGAATGGCGCGTACTAAGTTTTGATACACAATATATGAGCGAGGGTTTTTAGTATGATTTAAAAAAGGTTTGGAAAACTCATCTTTTGGCTTCTTAGCGGCCTAACCCTATTTGGGTAACCAAACTATACCAGTCGTTATCCGTCCCTGCATTGAGTTCAACTCCGAACTAAAAACCGAAGTTTACCCTGGCTAGATGGATCTCTTGCAACTGGAGTACAAGAGTAACACTATACGGCACCCTCTCCCTGCACGGCCTTCAAGTTACGCAAAACGCCAGTGCAAGAAAGCAGCCCGCACCCCGAACGTCATTTATGGTTTAGATACAGTAGTAGGTTGTGCAGGCACCCCACATGACACCAACTACATCTTCACTTGACTTAGTCAACACCCCGTACCCTTTGGTCCCACGACAGTCGGGTCTACGTAACCGGAACGACCCAGATTTATATCTGGCCAAGGACTGGCACTCCACTCCACACTTCCCAAAAACTCTTTGGGGAATCTCTATGCCGTTACAACAACAACAACCCTTTGGTCCGACCCTGTCGAAGAAGCAAGTTTAATGGGCCTACCATAAGTGGCTTGACGACGATGAATATACTAGCCGAACTAGGCAACAACTGATGATTTAGTTATTTTTGCGGTATCTTTGTTATCCTAACTGTACAGCGTATAATTTTGTAAAACGTCAAGAAGTCTTAAGGGAGTTTTCCAAATCCTTTCCAATATGTAAAATTTTAATTGTACTTTAAGATGTGATATTAATAAAAATACAAAATCTGCAACTTAGCTTAGAGGATGCGTACAAATTAAGGATGTTTTAAAACTTAAAAAAAAAAANCGTATAATTTTGTAAAACGTCAAGAAGTCTTAAGGGAGTTTTCCAAATCCCTTCCAATATGTAAAATTTTAATTGTACTTTAAGATGTGATATTAATAAAAATATAAAACTTTTGTGTCAAATCTGCAACTTAGCTTAGAGGATGCGTACAAATTAAAAACTTAAAAAAAAAAAACTTCTTTTGTAATACAAGCATCTGGGATCGTTTGTAAACTTCATTAAATCCAGCTTCACAAAAAAAAAAAAACTCGTAAACATTTCATTGATTGTAGTCCATGTAAATACTCTTCGTGTGAAATTTTTAGCGAATAGAGAAGAGTTGGCTTGCTGAAAGTCAATGAAATTGAACTCAAAACGCATCAAACATTCGCTTTTTGTTTCGTACTTACATTTTCGGTATTAGGGACCGAGTTTTTCTTCTTGTATTTTCATCTTTTTCACACACTTATATAATTATAAAAATTAGTACGCAGTCCATGTGCACAACAAATGACTCAAGACAATGACTGAAAAGTAATGAGCCGCGTATAATTTGGTTTAATGACAAAAATACCATCGATCGGTTTTATTTTTTATACAGCAAAGGTTAATGCGTTTGAAAGCTACCTATAACTACTAATCAGTTAAGCTTTAGGTTATCTGATATGTTCATAAATTTGTGTTTTTGTTGTTATTCGCAATACGATTTAAAGCTTAAACATATGTATGTTTACCTTACATTCACTGAACACGAAAACAAAATGATCACCTACCTGCTGCCAACTGCCCATTATCCAAACTATCGGCATCTTTAACGAAGCCCAATTGCCGCATATCAGCTAAGCATTTATCCTGCAAGCCCTTGAAGCGTCCAATTGCGTAGGTTAACAAATATGAAAGATGGATGTAGAGTTCCTTCACTTCGAGGTAATTACGTGCCGTCTTGTAGGCATTCGAATTGGTCAGTGTTTGCACTTTGCCAGTTAGATGTTGGCAAATTTCCATGGCATTGAATACTTGTTCTTGAAGCTGAGTGCGTGCTTGACCGAAGGCCGTGTCAGGGAAGACATGACGCACCATGAGTGGCGCACGAGCTGCGGTAGCGACATTTGCATTTGGTGCTGCTGTTTGTGCAACGTGAGGTGCTACTGGCACGCCATTAATCACCTGTATTTGTGCGGCCCTGACAGCGCCATTTTGACCACCAACTGGTGTAACTGTGGTATTGCTGTAGCGTATCATTTGTGGGTGGTGCATTGCATTTTGTTGTTGTTGTTGCTGCTGCTGCTGCTGCTGCTGTTGTTGTTGCTGATGATGCTGTTGCTGCTGCTGCTGCACTGTATAGTAGTGTTGTGTCGCATGTGAACTAGCTGGGGTTATTTGTATAGGACGACCAGATGCAGCGTGCTGTATAGACGCAATTGGACTTGCCTGGCGCATCCAAGGGTTATTACCCACTTGTGGTGAAGTGGCGGCCTGAACATTGTTTGTTCCCTGGCGTTTCACTTGTATTAGCTTGCCATTTGGTAAACGGAATGTTTCTTGCTGGGCTGCTGAATTCAAATCGATGCGATAGCCATTAATGGTATGATAAACGGGTGTATGATTTCCAGTCGATGTAGCATTGCGTGCACCAATAATTGTACGCCGCACAACAGGTGCAGGCGAAGGATGTCGCATTGGTATGCCGGTGTTACGCAACACCAATGGCGGTGGTGTATTGTTATGTGGTTTTAGAGTCATGCCACTACTATTTTGAGCCTGTGCATTGGCTTGCAAGGATATTATCTTCGGTGTAGACGTCATTGGCGACGGAGAAGGGCGGGTCTTCTGTGGTACAGTAATTTGACAATCAGGCTCCAACATGCTCAACAAATCGGGAGTGCAGACGACTTCATCATTTGATGTTTTCATACGCTTGGCAGCGGGTGTTTGTGGATGCGAACCAGGCGATTTTGATTGCTTCTTTGCACTGGTGCTATTGTGACTGCGACGTGATGCCGTAGAATCCAAACTCTCCATAGAGTCCGACATGTTGCCACACTTAGACTTGGCTAGACGACAGCAAGTAGAGCGATCTTGTGCCATGAGCGTTTTCTTTTCAGTTTCACTAAGGCATGTTGCCTCAATGTGCCTATAACAAATGTAAAAAATTAGTCAAACATGTTTTGCTTAAAAAAAAAAATCGCATAAAATCTCACTTCTTTTGTTTATCTATATAGCGAATCAATGCCCAGTGCTGCGCTCGCAACGGCCAAAGTATTTTCGGTGCACAGCTGAAGCAATTCCAATTTTCATTTTGTTCAATGTCGGCTACTACACCACGAGACAAATTCTTAACGATACATGACTTGCAAAACACATAAGGGCAGCTTGAGCAGCAATAAACCTCTCCGCCTTGCCCACACCAGCGGCAATATAGCTCTGAGCCATCTTCGCCTTTACTGAATTCACCGCTATTGTAGAAATCATGACATTTGGTGCAGTGTGTTACACGCAGCACCGGATGCATTTTGATGATATCTTCTTGGATTGGGGCAGTGCCGATATGCATCTTACAAATAGTACAATGCACCTTGCGCTCTCGCACCAGATCAACATTCGGATATGCCCTTATGTAGAAACGACGCTCTTCTTCAGATAAACCTGGATGGAAATCCAACAGATCTTAAATTATAGAAAAAAAAATGGAATTATTAGTTAAGCTTAACCTTGTCCGGTAGTGTGGTTTTAATATTATTAAAAATACAAATTTATTAAAAACGTTGCTATATAGGTACATACACNTTTTTTATGTATGTTACCGCACAACTTTGGACCACGTCAACCGATTTCGATAATTCTTTTTGCATCGGAAAGGTAGTGTCTCAGAGGTGGTCCCATACTAATCTGGTTAAGATCCGATCAGTGGATCATGAGATGTATATATATATATTTTTTTTATATGAGAGTTGAAGTCGGTTTTTTTTTTGCTAAAAATTACTTGTTTGAATTAAGGGTGGTTTACATTACGAAAGCAATTTTCTGAAGAATTTATGAGTAAGTTTTTTTGCATAAGGCATATGAAACAAATTTCTGTCATCCCTTGACAACGTATGGTTTGTAGTTAAAAAGCTTTCTGCGATGCGCCCGCGGAAGTTCAACAGGTCGCAACTAACAGCAAACATCAACAAGCTACTATATATAAGGGGAATCTTAAATTACCCATTTGGCTAGTTAATCGTCAAAATAATGCTTTGGAATCCAATGAAATAATGCTTTAAAAAGAAAAACGTCTAACTCGAGACAAGTGGTTTTTGTCAAAATAACGGCCTGCTCGAGGTACGAAATGAAAACCGAAATACTGCAGAACTCATGAAAATTTGCAATATTGGTGCAACTTTCCGAACTGATAAAACGATGCTAGATATTCACACCGAACGTGATACTTTCAATAGTTGCGTTCCAGATACTTCACGGTTTGCAGTTTTTTACAGGAAGTCGTTCCAGGTGACCACCTTCCATAAGGTTTATTAATGGAGAAAATAGCTTTTCCTGCAAATCCTGTAAAACCCGCAAATCATTAAGCATCTGGAATGCAACTAATAATACGCGCAACGCAGCGAAATGTATATATGTATGTATATATATGTCAAATGTGCATTTTTTAGTAGAATGCAATATTTCGAAAATAACAAATGTTCTTGATAAGGATATTCCAAAATTAAGAGATCGTTCAGATGAAAAGTTGATCGTCGTTGTTGCCACGACGGTCGGGTCTACACAAACGGAACAACCCAGATTTATATCTGGCCAAGGACTGTCACTTCTGAAACATTCCCCAGTAACTCTTTGGGGAATTTGTCTGCAGTTACAACAACATCGTCGTTTGTTAGAAAAAATAATGAACCGAAATCAGCTATTATTTACGAAAACAAAAATGAAAACACTTACCATGGTTATGGAAGTGGCTTAGGTTTCTAATCCTTGTTTAATGCATGGCGGCCGCTTTGATCTAAAGGTACCATTGCGCGGTACCACTCAGTAGGGCCTGGGTTCAAGCCCACGTTCCTACTAACATAAAAAATATACAGTTTTTTCTAATAGCGGTCGCCCCTCGGCAGTCACTGGCAAACCTCCAAAGTATTTCTGCCATGAAAAACAGCACGCCACAAATCGGAGGAAAAGCTCGGCCAAACACTAATATATATGTATGTAAGAGTCAATCTAAGTAGTAAGGATTTCTAGAGTAAGTAGTAAGGATTAGTCAAAGATTAGAGACATGATCAGGGATCGCAGAGATTAATCACTTGATTAAATTAATCGATTGTGTTTGCTCAATTTACGATTTAATTGTACCGTAGTTTTATGTTTCACTTGTCGATTAATTGTAAAATTGTAAACATATTTTCAAGAAATATGAATTCTGTAGTTGTCTAAACGCAGTTTAAAGTAGGTTTAAACTGGCGCTGAAAAAATGGCCGTAAGCTTTTTTTTTTTTTTTTAAATTGTGAATTATGTCGTTGATTGAATTGACGGATGTACACCATTAGTGTTCTGAGGCGACGATTTCAGGGTTATGTTGTCTCAAAGTTTCGAATTTAGATATTGGCGCAATGATCGAAAGTGGATCCGTTTGAATACATTCCAAAGTCCAAATAATTTATGCGCGCCATCTAGCGAGCATATCAAGGGTTATTGCAGCTAACAAAATACAACTCTGTATGCACGGTTTGTGTTTTTGCTAAAAATTAATATGGCGCTAGAATGTCTTCGTGAATTAGATAGCCGAAATACAACTCTATTATGGTTCGAAATCTTACTACATCGATATGGACGCGGCGAATTGAATAAAGCTGGGCAACAACCAAGATGCCACTCTAATACAAAAGAATAATTTTCAGCTTATAAACTGATACCAAGATGCATAACTTTCTTCTAAATACAAATTTTTATGCCTGACATTTCATCCATCCAAGAAGACACTAAAATATAGCTTAGTAACTCCTTGTTGGCACGTTTGCAGAAGCCTTGGCAAGCTTTTAGGCTCCAATTTAGCCCAAACGCACATAAAGATTCGTATGTACATTCAGTCAACTCAATACCTATATTACATACTGAAATATTAGCCATTTAGCTAAACATTTAAGTACAACTCATAAACATATATAAACTTGACGTTGTCAAATGTTTCTGGCAAAGCCTCTTACCTTCCTGGTCATTGGAAGATGCCTGCGTTGGAGCCGCCGCTGATGTGGTGCTCGCCTCCATCTCGCCACACGCAATTATAGGTTATGTTCAAGAAAACTGACGACGAACACTCCTATGCAGCGCAATCTTCCCAGATAAACTTATCAACAAGGTGCAAACAATAGGTACTTGTGAACAATTTTTTTCACTCCAGCACAGTCCCGGCCGTTTACACACGCACACACATCGATCGACGTATGCTTAACAAGAGCCAATTTTATCACTACACATATATGTATGTATGTATTCTTAATGTTTACCACTAAAATGTGTTACTAAAACACATTCAATCATACAAATACATATACACGAACTAGTTGTGCTTAATTGTTGATTTACTAAAATTTGTTTGCAAATTCCAAGTTAAAATGAAAATCTGCATAATTTTCTCTGTACACTACACAACTTGACACCACTCACTTCGTATTCAATATGGCGACGAATTTCGCTTTGTCGTACAAACAAAAATTTTTCTTTTTCATTGCTGCAGCTCGGCCGACTTGTTCGACAGCATTTGCTTCGTTGCCTAAATTGCCGGTCATGTGCTGGAAGAAGTCAGAAAACCAGGTGCGAGCGAATAGGCGCATACGAAACGTCATGAGCCGACAGATGGCCGACAGCAATCGTGTTGCCCTCGTGTGTGTTTCGCTTTATCCGCCATATTGACGTACAACATTGGGCCATCGGGTGGTCCAACAGAGCTAAACGAGTCAAGTTTATATGTATACATAAAAAAGTGGACCTACCCAGAAATGCAGAAAAAATTTAATTCTGGACGATCGGCGGGGCAAAGCTTCATAACAAGTAAGAATAAACTGTAGTTCGAGTACGATTTGGGTTATATGTACTTTAAAATCTGAAATTCCAGCAGTATTTTTATATCTTCTATATATATGTAAGTACATAGTATATATCTGTAGTATCGGCAAATGTGGACCTAGATATTTCTATAATTATGCATCTGTTATAAATGGTGATTCAGAATTCGGATTGTTTTTTTTTTTTTTGAAGAACACAGACTCGAAATCGGAAATGTTCGTGCCTTTACCTATCCGGTAAGGTATGTACATATTCTTCCGGAAAGAACACTACCATTTTAGACAAAAGCCTTCCGCTCAAAGGAAACTGGGGAAAATTTACGATCAATTCGAATATGTTTCCTTGTTTTGACAATACAAAATAATTTCGTATATGTATGTATGTGCTCCGATATCGGATACAATTTTTATATAAATTTAACAATATATATTATATTCATTTCGTAAGGGGANTTATATGTATACATAAAAAAGTGGACCTACCCAGAAATGCAGAAAAAATTGAATTCTTGACGATCGGTGGGGCAAAGCTTCATAACAAGTAAGAATAAACTGTAGTTCGAGTAAGATTTGGGTTATATGTACTTTAAAATCTGAAATTCCAGCAGTATTTTTATATCTTCTATATATAAGTACATAGTATATATCTGTAGTATCGGCAAATGTGGACCTAGATATTTCTGTACTTATGCATTTGTTATAAATAGTGGTTCAGAGTTCGGATTGCTTTTTTTTGAAGAACACAGACTCGAAATCGGAAATGTCTTTCCCTATCCGGTAAGGTACATACATATTGCTACGGAAGGAACACTACCGTTTTAGCGAAAAGCCTTCCGCTCAAAGGAAACTGGGGAAAAATTACGATCAATTCGAATATGTTTGCTTGTTTTGACAATACAAAATAATTTCGTATATGTATGTATGTGCTCCGATATCGGATACAATTTTTATATAAATTTAACAATATATTAAATTCATTTCATAAGGGGGAAAATAGCTTGTGCCACTAAGCGATCGCCATTTAATTTTTAATTTAATTGACCATACTATTGTTTTATTGATATTTTCACAGATTCCGTATTTAATTTCCGCTCACCAGCATTCTTGTGAAAGGGCAAGTAGGACCAATTTATCTTTAAGAAACGAATTCCAAATAATTTATTTTAAACCAAAAGTTTTAAAAATTTGTGAATCAACGGCACATGCAACCCTGTGGTAGATTTTTGTATAATGTCTTTGACACCACCGACAAAAGCAATGCCTTGATATATATTCAGAACATTGCTCTAGAAATGGTTCAATATTTTAATGCTTTGCAAGNTTAAGAAACGAATTCCAAATAATTTATTTTAAACCAAAAGTTTTAAAAATGTGTGAATCAACGGCACATGCAACCCTGTGGTAGATTTTTGTATAATGTCTTTGACACCACCGAAGAAATGGTTCAATATTTTAATGCTTTGCAAGAAATTTCGTAAGTGATTTATATGAAAAAAAGTAAGTTTGTTTACAGGCAAACATACATTCATATATACATATGTAGGGACTCTACAGAAAACGATTTCGTGAAACTTCTTCGGCTCACCTGAACAATGGTCATGTTACACGACGTGGACAACACAAATATTTTGCATGTTCTTGGGCCGCTTTGCGGTTTTTGATAAATTTGACTGAATCAGCTGTACAAACATAGCTGATTTTACCCTCACTGTTGTTGTAATAAATCTTCAAAAACCAAAATTTGGAGGTTATGTTGAAGATGTCAGGAGTTATGACACTTTTCTTCTTCTTCATTGACGTCTTCAAAGCGCTGCAAGACGCGTTTGAACGCGTCAAAAGAGAGGAACATTTAATGCTCGAAAAATTCGCAGCGATGGAATTGTGCAAGTGTGCGCTAGCTCGTTAAAATGTATGGGTAGCATTGTTGTAATTTTTTAAGCATAAATTAGTCAAGAACGCAGAACGTATACTTAAACGCAGTCTTTATACGCAGAATTTTGTCGATTATTGGAGCCCCCAGTGTTGCTTACTGCAGTGCTGCCACTCAGCAATGCCATTTCATAAACTTACCTTTTCAACTACAATTTTTCGTGCTATAATACATCGTAGCTAAATATAAACTACTTAGTTTTCAACAAAAAACCTTATTCAATAGTAAATCTCAATTATTTTGAACGTGTTTTGAATAGGAACTTATAACTTAAGCTGAAATTAGTCGAGAACGCAGAACGTATACTTAAACGCAGTCTGTATACGCAGAATTTTGTCGATTACTGGAGCCCTCAGTGTTGCTTACTACACTGTTGCCACTCATCAATGCCATTTCATAAACTTACCTTCTCAACTACAATTTTTCGTGCTATAATAGATCGTAGCTAAATATAAACTACTTAGTTTTCAACAAAAAACCTTATTCAATAGTAAATTTCAATTATTTTGAACGTGTTTTGAATAGCAACTTATAACTTATTTACCACCTGCGAAACTGACGAAGTGGCAACCACCTATGGGAGGAAGAAATAAGCTGACACGGAAAAATCTAAATTCCGCAGATTTCTGCGCTACGGGCTAAAACTACAGAAAAATTCTGTGGTGTTGAGTTTTCATTTACATGGCGCTCTGGTAAAGAGCGAAATACACAACACAAGCGGCTTGACAAACCAAGGGTTGTATAAGCGTTCACACGATCGAAGATCGATAGTCATCACTCCATGTTAAATCGTGTAAAATCCGCTTATGATTATGCTTGTGGTGCGGTAAACATGAACCAAAAATACAAGATCACGTAAGAACGCGACGTTGTATTTGTAACTGATTTTGAGAAAAAAGTTTGCGAAAGCGGGTTCGTCAGCTGAGCGTTTGTTTACATCACAAGCACCACTATTTTACACTTTTATTTAAGTAAAGAAGAGTTAATTCAACATGACAACACATTTTCAAGCATTTTATTGCATCATTTTACCTAAATTGTGCGCTTAAAGTGGCTGACAATAGTTTTGGCTAATTTTGGTTTTCGTTGTTTTCTTTGCTTTGTTTACTTTTCGCTCGTTTTCCAGTGAAACAAGATGGCGTAGAACCCGCTAAAAAATCGACTTTTTTCACTCTCTTGTTCTTACGTGATCTTGTGTCTTTCGTTCATGTGCGGTAAGTCCCCTTTCAGACACGTCAAGTCTTGCTTCAAAAGGGGACTAATGATAGTCATGCATTTTGTTATAACTTCAGTTTTTACATTTGTATTATTCGAAAAATTTCCCAAGAGATATAAATATTTATGGCCTTACGCTGCGTTACGTAAGACAATTTTATTCACGATAATTGAGAATATGTATTATTTGTCAAATTGTTGTTTAAAGCAGGCGTCCAGACAATTATAAAGACATTCGATATAATATATCTAAACACAAACCACTTTTTCATAATTCTGTAATTTTTTGAGATTTTGCCTTGCTTCTTTTTCTCAAATTAACCAAGACGTGACCAAATTGTCCAATTTTCTGTCGAAGACAATGAGAGATGTGTGATGTGTATTAGTAAAAAGTGTGCAATTATTGCTACTGTCCTCGCAAAATTGTTCTATGTAAACCCCACGTTATTCATAAAAAGTAAAATAGATTTATACAGCTCCATGAACCAATTAGAACAGATCTGACTGGTTGAGATACAGCTATTTGTAATAGCGATTGAGAAAAAAGTATGAGACGTTCGTAATTTTGAAGTTTTCTACTTCTGTTTTGCTTCTTTCTTTATGTGTACTTTGTCGGTGGTTTATTTCAGTGGTTTTTAAGCGATTTTCAATAAATTTTTTGGGCAAATGTAATTAAAATGAAGTGCGCGGTGATTGGTTGCAAAAACATATACAAAAATAATAAATTGGTTAGCAGAAACATGTGCTACGAAATTGCTTGCATGTTTTTCTTTATGTTTCGTCCTCATATTCTTTTTATACTTTTCAAAGAAAAT
The DNA here is from genome assembly GCF_001687245.7 of Rhagoletis zephyria. Lineage (NCBI taxonomy): Eukaryota > Metazoa > Arthropoda > Insecta > Diptera > Tephritidae > Rhagoletis > Rhagoletis zephyria. The sequence continues at coordinate 242,952 of NW_016157519.1, read as the reverse complement.
TACAACCGTCAGCCAGAAAATTACTTTTTTCTTTTGCTTCATCTTGCCAGATCTTGTGTAGTTGGAACATGATACAGCTCTATATAGTGACATTTTCATAAAAACTTTCGATTTATAAAGCATTTAAATTCTTCTTTATTTTTTATGAATTTGGGTGTTAGTTTTTAATTTATATGTAGTCCCAAAACATGCTCAGCTCAGTTCAATGATTTATCCATTTTCGTATGATTGGAGTTTAAAAAATCGTTTGGAGCAAATCAAGCATATTGAACAGTTTCTACGTTATACATACATTTTAGAACGACCTCGGCGAGTCAACTCCACTGTACGTATTCGTTTATTTAATTATTGTGAATGTGTCATTCAAGTAGAAGTAGCGGAAAAACAGATTGCGTGAGGTTGTTGTTCTATTTGTTATTATTTTCACCATACAATTTACTCATTATAAAATATTACAACTTTACATATTTGTTAAGAAGTTTAAGTTTAAGCATTGATATTAAGCAGACATTAAGGTTTACTTATAATATTTATATATTTACAAGCATTACAAAAGCAAAGCTTGCGTGGATGAATGACGCAGCTCATTCGTATGCTTTTACTTAGTACACAATGCAAAATAACCACTGCTGTTGTTTCTTATACTATATATAAATTATTAGACACACACTATAGTAACATGATTGCATTAATACATATGATAATAATGATATCAAGAATCTAAGCAACTTCTATATGTGCATACCTACATATACATATATATATATATACACTCAGCAGAATATGTTTCCGTACAGTATTTTTTTTTTAAATTTTTGAAATGTTTTTCGTAATAAATTTTTAATAAAATTAATACGGTTTCAAAGTTTTTACTAAATTTAGGAAAAATCGACAAATTTTCACCAAAATTTTCTACATTGGAATAAAATTTTTAAAAATTTGTTTAAAGTATGTAGTTCATTCAATTTCAGTATAATAAAGTGCAAGTTTTAAGTGGCTATAAGCTACCGCTGCATTTTTTAAATTTTGTTATTGCTTTTTTGTATGGGAAAAAATGCTGGAGAGCGTCAGTAAAAAAATTCTCAAAAATCACCGGTAGCCATTTAAAACTTGCACTTTATTATATTGAAATTGAGTGAACTACAAAACTGCGTACTTAAAAAAAATCTAAAAAATTTGATTTTAAAAGTAGAAAACTTTGGTGAAAATTTGGACTTTAGTATACTGAAATTGAGTGAACTACAAAACTGCATATGGACTCCAAAAAATTCTAAGAAATTTTGTTTGCAAAATTTAAAATTTGTCGAATTTTCCAAAATTTTGTAAATACTTTGAATCATTAATTTGTATGCCTTTTGATGCAGAATAAACTATATATCTATCAAAAATTAACGAAAAAAATGAATTACGAAAAACATTGCAAATATTTAAAAAAAAAAAACACTGTATGGAAACTTATTCTGGTGGGTGTATTTACATATGTACGTATGTTTTTCTTACCAAAGCACGAATGGATGCTTTCGCACTGTTGTGTGAACCTTAGATGTACGTTAATTTTAAGGGGAAGGAACAGTTTAAACAAATATGTCAGGAATGATAATACTCGTATTTTTTCTTAAAGAACTCAAAAACGACTTCAGAAAATTTGAGATAAATACACATAAAAATCGGCTAAATTCGTTGCTTCGAAATTCGCAGACATGTCGTCTGGAGGCGTAGGGACCTCGGCAACTGGCACAACAGCCAACGATTTTTTTGGCTGGGATTTACTATACAAGACAATTGAGAAAAATGTCGATAAAAAATCAGATGTGTTGATAGCATTAGCGCACTTCTTGCTTGTTAAACAATATAAGATGCAATGTCTTGGCGTTGGCGAGGATGTGAGTATTTCATCATGTATTCTATTAACATCTACATGATATCTTAATTCTCTTTTTATTTTATTGAAAGAAAACTATATCCGATGAAGATGTGGGCTCTGAGCTATTGCCCGACGCTTGGAATGATAGAGGCAGAAGATATGCCCTGCGTTATTTACATAATGGCCGATTGTATCTTTTAATAGGACATATTACAGATGATTTCATTACAATGAATTTGCTTGATGTTAAGGATACAAAGGTGACCAACATAACATTAAATCCACAGGAATGGGTTAAACAGCTTAAGGGACCACTAAGCACATTGATGCCTGATGCGTCGCTGATATCAGATCGTTATCGCAAAGAATTGATTGATCCGGTAATTAAAGCTTTTTAGTATAGGTCGATTATGGGTAGCATACAAATGTCAGCTGAATTGAAAGTTCAGTGTGAGTGAAACGATATTAAAGATGGTGGTTAACGGCTGAAAGCTTGTTACTGTGTTTGCCACATATACAACCAATGAAAGGGTATATCCGTTTTACTGTTGTTTGTGTAGTTTGGATGCGCTCAATTTCTAGTAGCTATGCACATTGTTTACAAAAGTTGTATTATCAGTTACTTAACAGTGCCTCCCAGTGAGAGTTGTTTACTTAATATAAATTTCTATATCAGTTTGCTTGGCTACTTATAATCGACCCATGAAATTTTCTTTTGTGTTATTTGTCATTTTCGAATATGCCGTATTCCTATAGGTGTTTACGGGTAATACGAGAGAGGTAACTACGCAAACAAATGTCAACCAAAATTCACGTTCCCCAAACTTCCGAGATCCATTAGCGATTGGCGGACCCATGAGACCAATGGGGTAAGCAATAAGTGTGTTAAATTGCATTAAGTTGAATTGCTTCCATACTCTCACATGGGTAATGTTGTTGAGTGTTATTTATAGCTTTAAGATATTAATACATATATTTATATTCGGCATACTTATATGCATGTCACAAGTAATTTTTGTATCATGCTTATATGTATGTATACATACGCAGTAGGAAAAAGAAGCACGTAATAATACCTTACTAGCAACTTACGCTTCACCCAGAAGTTCTTATTACTTCCCTGCGAATTTCGTTTCCTTAACAAAGCTATGCCTTATTGGTTTAGGAATTTAGAATGTACATTTGGTATCAGATATACTTCTAAGCCGCTTTACCTAAATAAAGGTGGCCTCAAACAGATGCGATACAAAAATTTACGATATGCTATCAATTGATCGCACGTTATGAGTTACCCTATATTATACGATTTGAAGTATTCGGAATATAAAGATTGTCCTAAGAAAGTTGAAGCACCGCAGATTACGATATCGTATCCAACCGGTGGTATTGTAACTTAAAGTAAGTAGTATCTTTGCGCCATTTTAAAACTTCTTAAGTAAGGCGTAATAGGATGTGTTCATTATGTGCTTTACTTCTACACAACATTAGTGCTGACAACAATTTTGGTAAACAAAGATTAAAAAAAAAAATTGGATTATCTCGTAAGGAGCTTACAATTTTTCCTACTGGGTATGTATGTATGAATACATATATGTATATAAAAACATATGCATGCCGCAGCGAACTGCAAGCTTGGTCTCTTCTCGAAAACAAGCTTTTAACTTTAAGTATTCAAGCGAAAAAAGTCTAAATTAAGTGGTTAACCCTGGAATACGAGTATGAATATACTGATAGTAAAGAATGACTAATGTTTTCTTGACATTCTAGGGTTAATTACAAACTCTCTCTCTACTCTGCTTTTGAATGTTCTTGCAAATAAAGAAACAGTTTGGATAAGTCCCCGTCATTGTCAGTCACAATAGCGCTCGTAACATGCATTTTAACTTCAAAACTCAAATCTTAATTTTGGTTTTTTGCTTGCTAGCTTTCGTGAAGTACGAATAAATCTTTTCCTTTTTTCTGAAAGCATATTTCTAATTTACTTATTGTCATTTTTGTTGCAGTTCTTTTCCAATGGAGCCGCGTCCTTTTGGATTTCCAGATGTCGGACGCGGCGACTTAGATCCCTTGGGTCGTGGCGGTCCTGGTAATCTTTTCCCCATGCCTTCGCGTCCCGATATTAATACCGGTTTAAATCCGCGTTTCGATCCCGTTGGACCAGATGGACGTATTGTGCGAGCGGATCCGAATCCAGATCATCTACCACCACCAAATTTTGGTTTTGATTATTATATGTAAATAGTATGGGTACGCAAAACATAAATACCTACATACATATAATTCAATTTTATAATCATAATGACTACGTTTTGGATTGTTGGTTACTCGATCGTTGGTTAACCCTTGAAAAGCAAAATATAAAATAAAGACTTATTTTATCTTAAGTATTGGCAAAGGAAACAGAAAATGTGCCTTTTTAACGCTTCTTACTGATGGACTCACTGATAAAATGAATTATTTTAACTTTATCAGTTTTTGGTTGTTGCTTACATGAATGAGTCTTAACCATCGATTAAATAACCAAACATCAATGTAGGCAAAAACAAAAGTTTGTAATGAAAGTTTTTATAACGGTTTACTACATAGTATGTAATATCCGCAGGGCAGCGAATTTGGTTAAGTCATTGAAATTTTGAAATTGCATTTGAGGTAAATCATTAAAATTATACATACATATTTATTATTCAATAAAAACTCATAACTTGGTTTGAAACACAGTTTTAAAGTAAAATTATCTGAGTTTACTTCATTAATACTTTATGACATCACAAACGAATTAAGTTTTGTGGCTATAATAATGGTAGGTTACTCGTATCAAAGTAAATCGGGGAATGCCAGTGACAATCATTATCTCAAAAAGTGCAAAAAAACACCCAAAGTGCTCTTATAATAACAACGATTAGTATTTTGTTACCATAATTGACTTTGGTAGGATATATTGAAATACACCGGCACTAAAAATTTTAAAGTGCTAGTACCAAAAACAACGGAGTTACATGTCACTTTTTAAAAAGCCCTGCCTGTTTTTGATATTCTTAGCCTTTGTGAATTAAGGTAACGATTTACATATTTGTATGGGTAGTATGCAGTACTAGGTTCCAGCATAAAAAGATGCATAAAGTTACATTGCTGTCTCCAGGTCGAAAAACCAGAAACTAGCCAATGTAGTTACACATGCTCTATAACAATTTTAACCGTTATTTTACATAGAAAAATGTAAAGAAACAAATTCATAAAAAAAGACTTTAAATGCTTTGTAAATCGAAAATTTGTACGAAAATGTCACTTTGTAAAGCTTTTTAAACCTACTTATTATAAATGTATTAGACCATAAGAAAAGCAGCACTAATGTATATGAAACGACCCTGTAGCGAACCTTCGTATATTTTGACAGGCAATCAAGGTTTATTTCTTGAATTTCCAGATGTGTGAGGCGCTTTAATCGCCTAAGTGATTTATTTCGCTTTTTTTTGTGCCAACTAACGCCAATTTGATATTCCACGTAAAGCCGCCTCGAATCTTCGCCCGGTATTTCGAACGCAGAGGAGACCTTCCTCTTAAACCAACGGCAGGTGCCGCCTCAAATACTTTCAGGACTGGAGCATTTGCTTCTAGGCGCTGCATCTTATCGCAGTATCATGTCAATGTCATTGTAAAACTCATGGAGCGCATCGTTCCATTGTCTCTAGAAAATTTCGTCACAAATCATTTTTTTTTTTATAGAATCTTTCCAAAGTAGCAGGTAGAAATTATTATTGGTGTTAATGCTGTTTCTCAAGTATATGAAGTCCTCAACCACTTCAAAATTATAAATCCAGCCCTAACCGCCAAAATAACGTAAGCGACATTTTTTTCAAAATTTTCTTTTTGATACAGAAATATTCCTAGAGCATCTAGATGCATTTCTGCATCAAAAAGAAAATTTTGGAAAAAATGTCGCTTACGTTATTTTGGCGGTGAGGGCTCGAATTGTCAACATATAGAGATATGTAAGTAGATACATAGATGACTGTTGAGGTCTATTCTAAGAAGACTAGTCTCGTAGTAGTTGGCCCATATGCCATGGTAGTCCCTCTTGTGGGTTGGGCAAAGAACACATAAATACCAGCTTCTTGGCATCAAACTTGAATAGCATGGCTGGCAGACCATCGGTTCCGGCAGTTCTATCATTTTAAAGCCGCGCTATTGATTATCGAGTTTAGTCTTGGTTGGGGAACTGAACATCGATCGCTGGTACCATTCAGCAGGTTGGATAAATTCTCTTCTTGTTCTTCTTTGGAATAATACGCCTCTGTTCCCCTCCCAACTCCTGGTTGCCAATCGCAACGTATCCCTATGGGTGCAGTGGGGTATCGAAGTCTGCTTAACCGGGACGATCCAGATTTACGTCAGGCCCAGGTTGTTACAACAACAAAGAACCAGATGATCTATATATTGTATCTTATATAAGAACTGTTCTTTATTGGAAATAATTATTTTTTTTTTAACCTAACGGAAATTTTAATTGTTAACTTATTCTAACTTAGAGATTTTTCGGCTCGTGCACGCTTTATTTACGATATTTCTGTGAATTTTTCGATAAAATTTTCGATATCGATATATTAATCGGTAGAACTATCAACATATTTTTCGATCTTATTTTATGTTCATTATCGGAATATTAATCGTACAAATAATCGATGTCGCTGTCGATGTTTTTATCGATAAATTTAAAAAATATCGATAAATAGTATTTAAATTTATCGATTGTGTGGAAAGCAAAAATACCGTTTCAAACTTAATACTTCGAGTAAAAAAAATTAAAAAAAATCTCGAAAAGTATGTAAAACTTTAAAATCCCTAAAAAAGCATGAAGCCCAATGGGCAAAATTACCAGTTATATTCTGCTCAAAAATATCAATGGTATTATTTTAGCATTGAAAACTAAGAGGTATTAATTACACCACGGGCAAAATTTAAGAGATCTTCATGGATATTTTAGAGCAATGCAGGCAAAACGTGCACATTGTGCAGCTATGCCTCCGTGTTTTTGTTCAGATATTTCGAAAAAGGGATTTCCCTATGTCTAAATAAACTTTTCTTTTAAGTCTTTCTTCGTGATTACAAAACAAATAAGAACATATCTATGTATATATGAAAGTTCTACGAATTAAAATTATTTAAGCGCTACTAGGGATGGCAAAAAAAATCGATTAATTAATCATATCGTTAATCACAAGCAAAAAAAAATAATTACAATTATTGAGTAATAATCGATTAATCGATTTTCGAAAGGCATTTTTTGCATTTCCCGTAAAGAATTTATAATTCTCTTATTAATTAGCCTTAAATAAAATAAAACGAGTATTTTTAGCGCCGATAATTATTTATTATTTAACCATTTTTGCAAAAACAAAAGTTTTGATAAGCATTTTGTGGTTAAGCGGTTGCATTTCTTTGTGGCTGTGCAACAGGTTTTGAAAAAAGGCACTCAGCAGGCACCGAAGTACCAACTAAATGACAGTATTTTTTCGAAAGTCCGTGAAGTTTTGGGTAAACAGTTTTCATTTCCTCAAGGTTGACAAATTTGCCTACATACGGCTTATATACAACCAACTTCTAGCATTTGGCCAACTGAGTCGCTAATAACTCAATGAGTGTGTATATATAATGCACAACTATTTACACCATTCTATGCTCTGAACTTGAGCAATTCTTGCGGCTGTTTGAAATTTTAGACAGCTACAGTATTCATATTTCTTGAAAATATTTTTACGATTATTTTACAATTAATCGATTAATGAGACACTAAACTACGATACAATTAAATCGTAAATTGGACAAAAATAATCGATTAATTTAATCAAACGATTAATCGCTGCCATCTCTAAGCGCTACTCTCAAAAAGCTCACTGAAAGATGTATATATATATATTCGTTCAAAGCTTTTTGAGTGCTAGTACACTCAAATTTTTATTTTTTTCCAGTTTTTTTTAAGAAAATTTCGTACTGGGCTGTTTGTATAAATGAGTAATCATTATAAATTCGCATGAGAAACATACTAGCAATCGCTTAGCTTTCGCGGTATACATATAAACCGGCAATGCAATGATGTTCAGTCTATCAGCTTTCGTCAACCATTGACTTCTGGATACGAGTAGAAAATTATAAAAAAAATATCAGAATTTCCTTTGTTTGACTGCATTATGCGATAAAAATTAATACATACCATATATACATATATATGTATTTTTATTTCTCCAGAATTATATAGAAAATTCGTTTATTTCTAACTATAAGTTTGCATAAGAGGTATGAAAATTCTATTAAAAATATATATACATACATATGTACATGGCCTTTAACTTCGTACTATGATGTGATAGCTAAATACTATATACGTTCATACATACAGTGGGGAGCAGAAATGAGCACACGGTGATTTTTGTTAAATATTTGCAAAGTTTTTAACGTAAAATTTTTTTTGTTATTTTTTCATAAAAATATGGTATTATACAGAGCTTAGAAAAATTTAACAAATTTTCATTAAAATTCAACTTTTTAATCAGATTTTTTTTTTGAGTATACAGTTCGGTAGCGCATTAATTTTTACTATAATAAAGTGCAAGTTTAACGGCATTTTGCAACTTTTTCCATTCTAGCATAAATTTCTTATGAAAGAAAATGCGCAAGACCGTTCGAAAAAAAAATCAACGCCGCTTTTTATAAATTGGACTTGTTATAGAAAAAACCCGCAAAATCCGTTAGAAAAAAATCTTAAAAATCAACGCGATTTTGCAGCCGCTTTAAACTTGCACTTGAAAACATACTAAAATTTAATGTGCTACCAAACTGCTTACTCAAAAAAATTTTAAAAAGTCAGATTGAAAAGTTGAAATTTTAACGAAAATTTGTTAAAGTTTGGTTAAAGCATGAACCATAAAAAACTTTGCAAATATTTAACAAAAGACATTATTTCTGCTCCCCACTGTATGTATTGGCATGCATTTTGTTTTTTCAAACGATGCACTCGTATCATATCAGTATTTTGTTTCCTTTGTTCCCTGAATGCCTGTTTTTGTACTTTGTACAAGTATTTTATTCAAGTGCTATTGTACTCAGTGATATTGAAATTTGTACGTTATGTTTGGGTAAACTATTCGCATATATTTGGTAATTCGTCGAGTTTTTCCTGCAAAAAACTGGAACCGTTTTTAGTGCTAAATTGTTCTACAAGGCATTACTATAGGTGCTCCGGATAATTAATAGTTGAGGTGAATTGCAAGGTCTAAAATACATTTACAATCTTTGAGCTTTCATGATTACTAAATATTTCCTATAAACTAATCGGTAATGTATGTATGAACATTAGGGTGGCACAAAAGTGCATGTGAAAAAGTAAAGTCAAGTGTACCGAACAAAAATTCTACCCCTATTTTTTATTTTGAAATCAAAAAATAATTAGAGGCCGCTCAAAGCGCTCAAAGTTTTCCATGTATTTTCTTTTTATATGGGGAAAAAACACCTTTTTGTAGAACTCTTAAAGTTCAATATTTTTCGATCGAAAATCTCTGTTACTTTGCAGGAGATTCCCAATAATAATACCCAATTGTTTATTTAACCATTCTTTCATCGCAACTATAATTTATAGGTGCGCCAAAAACCCCGACCAATAAAAAATCGCTTCTATTAAAAAATTGTTAAATAAACAATTGGGTATTATTACTGAAAGTCTCCTGAAGAAAACCAGAGCTTTCCGATCGAAAAATATTGATTTTAAAGAATTCTATACGATTTCTACGAAAAGTTTTTTTTTCCCATATAAAAATACATGGAAAGCTTTGAGCGACCTCTAAATATTTTTTGATTTCAAAATAAAAAAATAGGGGTATACTGTTTTCGGTATAGAACAATCCTAGGGGGTGAGAGCAATACAATTCCGACGCTACTGTTTTTGGACCGCCTTAGGTACATACATAGCTTGCAACGGCGCACAGCCAATGACATGCCCACCTTCAAGTAAGGCCTTCGAGGATGGGAAAGGTAAGCGATTTCTAATATTTCTTTCACTCACTTCATTTCTGTGGTAATCATGAATTTTGCTGGACTCTATACAATTTTATAATCGTGATTAAGTAAGCTGCTCAAGAAAAAAATTTGCATTAAAGAAAATTTCTGACTTTAAATCAGGGACCCAGAACAAAAGGTATGACCAAAACGGAGATAAGCTCCTGAAATTAAAATAACCTAAACAAAAGTTTAAGGAACTTTCTCTCCAAGAACAATTTGTTAACTAAAGTTTCCGGAACGTTCTGGCAGAGAACGAAACGGAAACAAATCTCTGAATTATTCGCGAAGAATGGAGAACAAATTTGAATATTCAAATTAATCAAAAAAGAACTGAAAGATAGTTATGCAAGTTAAGTCAAAGAAAGGTTGAGAACACGAACTTTTCTTGCATAGAAAATGAAAAATTGTTCCATAAATGAACATTTCAACTTAATGATAAACGATCCGGAACTTGAAATGTTCCAGCTTTCTTTCCTCTGGCTTAGGATTAAAAATCGCGGTTTTCACTTTAACGAATTTTCATCCCGACTCGCAGACGGCTTTCTCATTCTTAACGTTAAGTTCTCAAAAGGTTTGTTCCCGTTTTGTTCTGCCGCCAGTATAGGAATCGTTTATTTTGAAAGGGGCATAAGTCACTTCTACCTCTAGTGCTTAAATGACTGGTTACTTGTAACCGAATGCATCTGTAAAACTTTGTATCAGAACTTTGTAATGACAAAACCTTTTACGGTTGGTTGATAAAGTTGATCGAATAACGGACGCGTCCAGATACGAGTAACCGATCATCAAAGTACAAGAGGTATGAAATGACTTATGCCACTTTCAAAATAAACGATGGACATATATTCGAATAAATTTATACACTTACACATACATGCATATATAGCCGGTACGTCCGTAATGCAATATTTTCTCAAAAAGCTTTATAAACACAGTTTGAATATCGCTTTGTGATAGTGACCATCACATGATCTTCGTATGAAATTCTCAATTCATACTCAGAGTGATGTTCTTCGAATCATTGTTACGTTTAAATGCAATTTCATCAATGAATGTAACTTATTCTTTGTAAACGAATGCTGACGTAGAATATCAAGCCAGCATATAACTTTAAACCAGTGATGCGCAGAAAGAGCTTTTACTCAATACGCGCATATACAAAATGTATGGAAAGTTTAAAAGAGCTTTGCCCGCGGGCAAGGCGGTGCCCATCAGTGGCTTAAACTAAATATGTATGTAAGTATGTGCCCAGCTTTTAAGGCGTTGCGGCTATCGGTGTTCACAGCAAAAGTATACAACTTATAGCTAAAAACATTGGTGTGGAGTTGTAACTTTAGAACACAGTTGACCACTTCATAGGCTCGCGTGCCAAAGCTTTCAAAAGCTCTCTGTACAATTTACTCACGGCAGGCACAAAATAAAAGCTGGCACTGGCCAACTCTGCTTTAGAACATAATCAAAGGCGCATTTCAAGGCATCCGATTTACGATTCTCTAGAAGAAATTGGAGAAACAATTTGTGTAAGCATTTTAGGCCGTGCCCAATAAAGCACGACTACGTATGCCCATTGGAAATGGCCGGTGAAGGCAAGTCGTTAGCCGTTGCCAACGCTCAAAGGCCTGTCAATCTCCTGTAAAAACTTGCTCTCGAATACTCCAAGGGTCACCTCATCAGATTTTGTCGAAGTTTTCTACTTTTTCGAAATTATAACTGTTAATAGTGACGTGAGTGCCGAGGTGCGAATGCGATACCTGATTGTTTGATGAGAGACTTCGTATTGTCCTTGTTTACTAGCAGACATATTCGCTTTGCTTTCATATGCAACTTTTTACCGATGATATCGGCGTACACCAGACATTGTACGCTCTGCAAGTTCGCCCTTCTTCAGACCGCCAGCTCCGACAGTTTTATTAGTCTCGGAAATGATATTCAAGCCTCGTCATAGTCAGGTTGTGGGACATCGACTTGATCGTCTTCGACTGAGGGCTCGGGTTCATCTCATACCCTTTTGTCTGCTCTCGCCTCAATCTCGCAGGGTGGATAAGTGTTCCGTCCACCCCACATCCGTGGATCCCAGATTTAAGTAATTCTTCAGCTTTCTTCGTGCTTCTAAAATTAGTTATTTTTCCCATGGAAGTCACAAAGATACGGCCGAGTCAGTTCCGTCTATTACACATTACGCTCGGTAGGATCTCATCAGAAACATTATCTCACTATTAGCGACGTTACTCTGCGGTTTCATCCACCATACCACAAAACTTGCAGTCTATGTCTAATGGAAACCCCTTTTTATTCAAAGGTAGCTTAACTTAAAGTGATCCATTACAGCTTTCCTCCATTGTGAACTTCTAGGTCGTTGAAAAGAGTTTTACAACTGGCCCCATATGTGCCCTTCTCTGACGAAATTCTCCAGCACAGACTTCGATTGCGGAGAATTCCGCCTGGAGTATGGTTGTGTATGCACCCATTGGCAGACTTTTCTGAAATCTTGGTCCAAGTACGCCTGCCCTAGTACCAAAGTCGTCCAACTTCGATCCGTTGTTATACCATGCTTGGTCCCCTCTTTCAATCATAGATATCGCTCCACAGTTCATGATGAAATGTCAAAGCATACTGAGCATCTTTCTCTTTGACACCATGTCTGAAATCCCACGTGATCTGTCAAATACTAATGCATGAAAATCCTAACCTCAAAAAAATCACCCG
>NW_016157519.1:199346-227116 GCF_001687245.7 Rhagoletis zephyria | reverse complement strand
TTAGAAATGGAATAATTTGTTTTGTAATTTTTGTTATTCAGTGCCTAGTGGAAATTCGGCATTAGACTTGTTTCGCATTTAAGTAAATTACAGAAAGGTAATCTTGATTGCCGGCTGTAACAAATGAGGCGAATACATGTTGCCATGAATGCCATTGGGCACTAAATTACAAAATTTTTAATAGAAAATTTGGGTATTAACTCTTAAAAGATAAAGTAAGTAAGTCGGAAGCATATATCGTGTTGGTTCTCTTTCTTGTCGATGGAGTATATGTAGTTGAAATCAAATTAATAAGTAAACTCATATAATGTGTTTTCCAATGTAATTTTGAAATTGTTTTTTTCTGTCATTTTCGTTAATTCAGTGGAAGTGGCCAAGTGAAAATCTGGCATTAGAGTTGTTTTCCATCAAAAGAAGTGAAAAAAATCTGGCTCCAAACGCAGCATAGAAAAAATTTAGCAAATTTTTAATACAAATTAGACCTTAAATAAACTTTTAGAAGCAAAAATTTTAATTATGCATAAAAATATTTTAATGCCAAAATTAAAAAAATTATAACTGCTAATTGGCTAAGCCAATTCTATTTGGCGTCATTATCAAAATCGAAAGCTTGATTTGTGTGTGCCTAAATTTAGGTGATTTAGTTGACTATTTGAGCATAGTATTAAATTTCCGAATGGGTTTAAACCAGCTTGAGAAAAAAATGCGACTATGAAATCTTGTCAGCAAAGGTTTAAAGAAAAAGTTTTTCACATATCGCTGCAAATTTTCTTGGCATACTTCCTGGATGTTATGTTACAAATTTTGATGAAAATTTTTGGTTAAAATGTATAAAAAATTACAAGAAGATGCGTACAAAGAGTAGAACCGCGTAAATTAAGTGCATAAGTATCTAAAATATTTGTAAATATCAAAATTATGATCAAGTCATAAATATTCTGTGTGTATTTTTAAAAGTGATATGTACATTAGGGTGCCCCACCATGGAAAAAAGCGGGATTTTCCGAAAAATTTCCGTCAAATTATTTTGGAAAAATATTAAGATTTACGTAAGCTGAATCGATTTGAAAAGAGGCACGAAAATCGAGTTTTTTAATAAAATTAGTTTTTAAAATTATTTATTCCAAAAAATCATTTCTGATTATTGAAGAGTTCAAGCTTCAAAGGTCTGCACAAAAATGTGTGAACTTTTTATCAATAGAATGAAAGTAATGAGATTTCTGGAGGTATTTTCAAATAGGCCCAGCTTACGTAAATCTTAATATTCTTGTGAAATATTTTGGCGTAAGTCTTAAAATGTAATAGATTTTATAATTCTGATAGAAAAATAGTAGCGATTTTTTCTTGTATGGGGAGTGATGCACCCTAATACACATATATATGTACATACATACATATCGCTAGCTTAGAAAGAAAAGTTGCTAAGTCCCATTTTAAAAATTTTACAGGAGAGGAAAAAATCTTCCTATAGCCATTTTCTTTAACTATTTCGCAAGACTTTGAATCAAACATTTTGCGCGTTTAAAGAAAAGCAAAACTCCATAAGAATCAGAAGGATTCGATATTTATTAAAAGATGTCGTATTATTTTGGCCTTATCGGATTTGTGGTACTTCTTTTGGACTTAGCAAATTTTCCTTTTGTTGCTTATGAAGAGGACAAAATAAAACAAATACCTTTATAATTTTCGAAACGATGCGTATTCAGTTTCTTTAGCCTCCTATATCAAAATATGAGTTTTCATAAAAAGTGGAATTAGCAACTTTTCACTCTAAGCTAGCGATATAATGTTTTCAAGGCCAATTTTTTAAAATATTTTTTGTTCTTAGAGCTATGCAAATGTTTGCATGTATATTTTAAAAACATACATACATATGGTTTTTAAATACTTTGTTTATTTATTTTATTTATACTTATACCTTTTTGAATTCTTTAAACTATGCAAGCACTAAATTTTCTTTCGCTTATAATTAGTTAATAATGTTTGCATACATATAGCATAATCTAATACGAATATATATGTAGGTATCTATGTATGTATATAAACACTTATGCAATAAGAATATAGCGTTAACATATGTATACAGTTACATATTTATGCATACATATATTTGCATGTGCCGTTATTTCCGATCTCCTTCCCATCCACCACCATTCCATTTCCTCTTCAATCCCATTCCCCAATGTACATGGTGCGGNTTATGCATACATATATTTGCATGTGCCGTTATTTCCGATCTCCTTCCCATTCACCACCAATCCATTTCCTCTTCAATCCCATTCCCCAATGTACATGGTGCGGGGTGTGGGCACATAGCCACGCGTTGGCAGTGGCAAGCGACCATAGATGTGATTATATGGTGATTCAACTAAATCGGCATCTGAAAGAGTGAATAAAAATTAATACATACCAAGACTGGCATTTAACATAGGACAATAATGGTGAGGGAGGTGTAGGTGAAAGCATAGCAGTTATACAACGCTTTTATTTAAGGATATGTCTAACTACAATACAAATGTCCAGGTCCCGGTCCAGGTCCGCAAAACAATAACATTATTATTTTTTAAATAAAATTCGTAATACTTATTATTTTAATTTCATACGCCTGCTTAAAAGCAAATATTTTACGCGGTTAGGCTNGTCCCGGTCCAGGTCCGCAAAACAATAACATTATTATTTTTTAAATAAAACTCGTAATACTTTTTACTTTAATTTCATACGCCTGCTTAAAAGCAAATATTTTACGCGGTTAGGCTAAAAAAAACTAATATTACTTATGTATACTTTATCTGAAACATATTTACAAGATTATATACAATACGTCAACGAATATGGGATTAAAGATCTTGTTCGGTTGAACTGACGGTTTTTGTGTTGTAATGATGCGAAGCTTTTTCCTTAAATTCTTATTTTTATTTTTTAGTTTATAGTAGTACATAAGTATATGTAAAGTGGATAAGACTACGTCTTCGAAAAGGCTACAAAACCAGAATTTTTAGCTGACAAAATACTCTTAAGTACATACGTGGGTTCGGTATCTGCACCGTCGACATTATCTGCTCGCAAAGGTTTTCCATACCAAAGATTGGAAGGTCGGGTAGGACGAGCGGGAGACCTTTGGTAGAGTAAGAAGTGAAGTATGTTATTTATTTAAAACTAGTTTTATGTAGCCCTCGATGCTTTAGAGCCATGAAGCGATACGTTTTTTATGATCGTTCTGAAAGAAGTGGATGTTAAGTTTTGCTACTATTCACGACGTGTACCAAAGGTAGTCAGACTGACATTTGACAGTGGGGTTAATAACACAGCAATTTCTATTAAAAATTTTGAGCGTAACGTTTGACAGAAACGAGGCTTTTAACTCGCTAACAACTTTGACTCGGAGCGACTTGTCAGAACACTGCTCTGCGGACAACCGCTAGATGACTCCCTAAGATGACAGATAATGAGGCCCAGAAGGGACCAGCACTGCAGACATTTGCTAGAAATTGAGCCGTACTCTTGAGGAATACCCAATTTCTAACATCTACAGAACTCAATTCGCCATAACGCCATTCATAGGTGATTTGTCTAAATCTTCCACAAGCTTTGGACATATGAACGCCGTGATGGAAGTTCAACTACCATCTGTTGCGGCAAGGAAACTCGTAAAACGTATGCAAAATTTCGCGCTGGATACTGTAATACTTGGGCTCAACTGCTTTTTATCCAGAACCGTTGTGTCAGGCATGCGGAATTCAAACAAAATTTTTTAGACGAGCTCTCGATTTAGTTCGACTGACCCTGTTCAAACTCCATCTTTCCTGAGTGTCTGTTTAAAAGACACTTTTGATGAAAGTTTTCGACTCTTTTAATGACAGAAATGATACTTAATAACACGGGTAGCTGCGCCGCTTTACACCGGGAAAAAGTCCAAAATCCCTACCTTCTCGGGAACTGTGCCGACAGATTTGGACTTCTACAGAAGCTGGAGGAAAGGTTAAAGTCCTCAGAGCGACAGCTATGTTCTGCGGAAGCCGGTAGGACTAAACCCCCTGAGAGAAAGTCCACCCGGCCCGTCCCCATATGCCGAATCCAAGTCCTCTACGGACAAGCAGAGGACCACTCCTGCACGAAACGCTCCTTAAAAGGTAGTAGCATAGGAAAATTACCTCAATCAGAACCCGGAGGCTCAAAAAAGGAGGGAAAGACAAACCACCGACGGCTTCCAAGAGACAGCGATCTCTGGATGACACCTCGCGTAGTACTGGGCTTCCTCACTCTCCTACCGTTAATCGATGGCCAACAGCACCGCGAAGACTTTCAGCGAGGATGCTTAAAGATGGCCACATCAGCACGGACAACAGCAATTCCGTTCTTATGGATCTATGTAAAGAGTGTAAAGCGAGTATAATGGAAGGACCGCTCTACATTTCGAGTACCGCTCTATCTTGGAGAGTATTTAATACTATCCATGTCACTGTCTATCCCGCCCTAGCCAAGACGCGCAATCACACCTTCAACAAGTACTTTTTAGATTGCTTAGTCGACCTGAACTCAGCGAATATTCTCAGTTTTTAAGGGAAGGAAGGAGACAAATGGCTTCCGCCAGTGGTACGACAACGCGATTTTTCATCTCATGTGCGCCTCNGATTAAAGATCTTGTTCGGTTGAACTGACGGTTTTTGTGTTGTAATGATGAGCAGCTTTTCCTTTAAATTCTTATTATTCTTCTTTAGTTTATAGTAGTACATAAGTATATGTATAGTGGATAAGACTACGTCTTCGAAAAAACTACAAAACCAGAATTTTTAGCTAACAAAATACTCTTAAGTACATACGTGGGTTCGGTATCTGCACCGACGCCATTATCTGCTCGCAAAGGTTTTCCATACCCAAGATGTTTTGCCTTGAACAGATAAAGTCTTAACACTGGAAGGTCGGGTAGGACGAGCGGGAGACCTTTGGTAGAGTAAGAGGTGAAGTATGTTATTTATATAAAACTAGTAGCTATATAATGTTGCCCTCGAAGCTTTAGGGTCATGGAGCGATATGTTTTATGATCGTTCTGAAAGAAGTGCATTTCGGACACTGCATGACTTTTTTTCGGTCAACACAACAGACCATCTGAACCGTTTTGTCTGGCATGTGAAACCGCGTCGACGGAGCCCAGAGAGCTTGCACGGCCCAAACAAGATTCGAACTTCTACCGAAGCTGGAGGAAAGTTTAAAACCCTCAGAGCGAAAGGTATGTTCTACAGAAGCGGGTAGGACTAAACCCCCTGATAGAAAGTCCGCCCGACCCGTTCCCATATGCCAAATCCAATCCTCTACGGACAAGCAGAGGACCACTCCTCCACGAAACGCTCCTTAAAAGGTAGTAACAAAGGAAAATTACCTCAATCAGGACCCGGATGCTCAAAAAACCTTGAGGGTAAGTTTTGCTCTACGTCAGACCGAAGGGCAGCCCCTAAAGTCAACAAAAAGCTTGGGATCTTCACACATAATCGACTGACGGAGGAGCAAAAACCCTGTCTTAAGGGGACCATGGGAGTCATGTGGTACAGGGCTTCCTCACTTTCTAACCGTCAATCGATGGCCGAAAGCACCGCGAAGACGTTCAGCGCGGCTGCTAAAGAGTACCTTACGCTTGTGGTGTTGAACAAGCGTTATTCGGATGGCCACATCAGCACGGACAACAGGAATTCTGTTCTTATGGATCTATACAAGTAGTGTAAAGCGAGTATAACGGGAGGACCACTCTACTTTTCGAGTATCGCTCTATCTTGGAGAGTATTTAATACTATCCCTGTCACTGTCTGTCCCGCCCCAGCCAAGATATGCAATCGCTTCTTCAACAAGTACTTTTTAGATTGCCTAGTCGACCTGAACTCAGCGAACATTTTCAGTTTTTAGGGAACGAAAGAGACAAATGGCTTCCGCCAGTGTATGACAACGCGATTTTTCAGCTCATGTGTTTACAAATAACTTAATCAACTAGATATTAAATTTTTCGAGAAAATACTTTTCGAAACTTTCTCGGAATTTTTGATGTGCTTTACGGGATTTTTTTCAGGCCTCTTTGCGATTTCTTTTAGGCAAATTTTGGAATGTTTCTCTAAATAAAAAAATGTTTTTTTCTTATAATAAATACTGGGTGGGGTTTCGTATAAAAATTCCTGTGGAATGAAAGATTCGACACGTGTTTGCGCGAAGGCTTATTCAAATGTCCAAAACTGGTTTAAATTTATAAATTCAAAATCTACCAAAACCCAAAAAACAATACCATAACCCTAAATTAAATAAAGGTATAACATTGGTAGTCGAGAATGAAGTCAAACCTATTTGGAAATCTGTTATTTCTAGTTCACAGTTTATATTCGATTCTCGGTTGGCTGTTTGGTTGATTGTACGCAGTCAGGTCGCAGTGCAGTGCCGTGCAGGTCGAAGTTGTCAAGATTTTCAAATTGTACAAAAGTACTGTTTATATTTCGATGTCCGTATAAATTTTATTTTCGGCTACACCGCAAAAATGCATATGTATATGTATCTCATCTTCCATCATCAATAGTCGAGTATTTGAATTTTTTTGAGACTTAAGCTGCGTGGCTTACGCGGTTTCAAATAGCCATAAATCGATTCCATATCACTAACGTCCAAACGACTAGTCGCACGGCTGAGACGACCTTGCTGTTGCGATCGTACCTGCGGTTGGTTTGTCGCTGCTCCATAGCCGCCTGCAGTGAGAGGCAGTGGAAGGAGCGAACTCGAGTTTTTTATTGCGGTGGTTGTTGCATTTGTGTTCTTTAATGCAGCNAAAACGTAAACAAGTTGCACCAGTGTGACGTCATGCAAACAACGATTCTGTCAAATTCGTTAAGAGAGGAATAGCGGTCCGAGATCGGCGCAACCTTTGTATTCTCTCAATCGTGCCTTTGCACGGTAGCAGACGGTGCAACCTCAAATAACTTAATCAACTAGATATTAAGTTTTTCGAGAAAATACTTTTCCTTTCTCTTATAATAAATATTCGGTGGGGTCTCGTATAAAAATTCCTATCGAATGAAAGATTCGACACGTGTTTGCGCGAAGACTTATTCAAATGTCCAAAACTGGTTTAAATTTATAAATTCAAAATCTACCAAAACCCAAAAAACAATACCATAACCCTAAATTAAATAAAGGCATAACATTGGTAGTCGAGATTGAAGTCAAACCTATTTGGAAATCTGTTATTTCTAGTTCACAGTTTATATTCGATTCTCGGTTGGCTGTTTGGTTGGTTGTACGCAGTCAGGTCGCAGTGCAGTGCCGTGCAGGTCGAAGTTGTCAAGATTTTCAAATTGTACAAAAGTACTGTTTATATTTCGATGTCCTTATAAATTTTATTTTCGGCTGCAGCGTAAAAATACATATGTATATGCGTCTCATCTTCCATCATCAATAATCGAGTATTTGAATTTTTTTGAGACTTAAGCTGCGTGGCTTACGCGGTTTCAAATAGCCATAAATCGATTCCATATCACTAACGTCCAAACGACTAGTCGCACGGCTGAGACGACCTTGCTGTTGCGATCGTACCTGCGGTTGGTTTGTCGCTGCTCCATAGCCGACTGCAGTGAGAGGCAGTTGAAGGAGCGAACTCGAGTTTTTTATTGCGGTGGTTGTTGTATTTGTGTTCTTTAACGCAGCATTGCTTCGCGCATTGCTGGTGTCGTTTGTTACGCGCTGCACTTTCACTGCATCCTTTGACATTTTCGACACCGCCTTCTCGCAATTATTCAAGTGTTGTTGGTGCTTTTGCTGTTGCTTTTGTTTTTGCAATTGTTTGAGCTCAACTTCGAGCTTTTGTTTCATTTGCGCCTGCTGACGTTTCTGACTTTGCGCTTTCATTTCGAAGGCCGCTTTGGTAGCTGCCACAATGCTGCCGCCGCTCGGTGGAGCGTCATTAGTTGTTGCCTTCGCTGCACTGGCAGCTGGCTGTGCAACTGGTGTTATTGTTGTCGTGCTGCCACTGCAATTACTACTATTCTTACGACGCCAACGAGGTGGCGGCAGCGCTGGCTGTTCTAACAAAGCTGCTGTTTGTGACGTTGTACTGGCTGTTGTTTTTGTTGGAGCTTTTATGCCACTCTTTTCTGGCATTCCCAACCCCAGCTTGTGTCGCTGAAAGTAAAGCAGTTCTCTTTCTTGTAAATTTCGAAAGCGCGCCTTTTCGTTGCCATCGTTGTCGTCGCTTGTGTTGCGCGCGTGCCTCTCATTTACGGGTGTCAGTGGCGCTAGGCTGCTTTTGTTACGCGCGCGTAATCGATCATAAAGATTTGTGGTAGATGGGGACTTAACGATACGCTTTCGACCACCATACATGTAGAGAGAACCCTCCTCGTTGGGTTGCTCGAAGAAACTTTCGATTGAAATCGATTTTTGACGCAGCAGCGCGGGGGAGTGTACAAATTCCTCTCTAAATCTACTGGCATTTATGCGATCGCCTGCGCTAAATTCATCAGCGGTGTTGTTCTCGGTGGGCGGCTGTGGCGGCGGTGGTGAACGCAGTTGCCGCAATCTCTGTGTGTGGCGGTCCAAATGTGGCGCGTCCCAGTCAGTATTGTCATGGTAGTCGCGTGCGGCGTATTGTCGCGTTTGCATAGCGTGCTCATTGTAACTTTTGATTTTAGTACTTGCGTGATTGTTATTTGCATCCACCATCGGTTGCTCAGCTTTGCGCGCGCTGTAATGTGGCGTAAGGTCCACGCAATCGAAATCAAGCTCATTGGCGTAGCGCGGTGCGTAATCACTTTCAAGCTTATAAATACAGTCAGTGTTGCGCGCGCTATACGCGTCATAAAAATCATCTGCTTCGCCGTCAGCCTCACCGAAGCCTTCGTCGTAAGTGTACGTATCGCTGGGTGCTAAATAGCGCTTGTGTCTCTGATTGAGCAAAGATATATCGCTTTCGCTGCACCATTTNAGCGTCATTAGTTGTTGCCTTCGCTGCACTGGCAGCTGGCTGTGCAACTGGTGTTATTGTTGTCGTGCTGCCACTGCAATTACTACTATTCTTACGACGCCAACGAGGTGGCGGCAGCGCTGGCTGTTCTAACAAAGCTGCTGTTTGTGACGTTGTACTGGCTGTTGTTTTTGTTGGAGCTTTTATGCCACTCTTTTCTGGCATTCCCAACCCCAGCTTGTGTCGCTGAAAGTAAAGCAGTTCTCTTTCTTGTAAATTTCGAAAGCGCGCCTTTTCGTTGCCATCGTTGTCGTCGCTTGTATTGCGCGCGTGCCTCTCATTTACGGGTGTCAGTGGCGCTAGGCTGCTTTTGTTACGCGCGCGTAATCGATCATAAAGATTTGTGGTAGATGGGGACTTAACGATACGCTTTCGACCACCATACATGTAGAGAGAACCCTCCTCGTTGGGTTGCTCGAAGAAACTTTCGATTGAAATCGATTTTTGACGCAGCAGCGCGGGGGAGTGTACAAATTCCTCTCTAAATCTACTGGCATTTATGCGATCGCCTGCGCTAAATTCATCAGCGGTGTTGTTCTCGGTGGGCGGCTGTGGCGGCGGTGGTGAACAGAGTTGCCGCAATCTCTGTGTGTGGCGATCCAAATGTGGCGCGTCCCAGTCTGTATTGTCATGGTAGTCGCGTGCGGCGTATTGTCGCGTTTGCATAGCGTGCTCATTGTAACTTTTGATTTTAGTACTTGCGTGATTGTTATTTGCATCCACCATCGGTTGCTCAGCTTTGCGCGCGCTGTAATGTGGCGTAAGGTCCACGCAATCGAAATCAAGCTCATTGGCGTAGCGCGGTGCGTAATCACTTTCAAGCTTATAAATACAGTCAGTGTTGCGCGCGCTATACGCGTCATAAAAATCATCTGCTTCGCCGTCAGCCTCACCGAAGCCTTCGTCGTAAGTGTACGTATCGCTGGGTGCTAAATAGCGCTTGTGTCTCTGATTGAGCAAAGATATATCGCTTTCGCTGCACCATTTCACTAAATTCAAACCGCTCGCGTTGGCGCATCTACCAACTGCCGCGCTGCCACCGGCATTTTCCACACCAGCGCTAGGCGTAGGGCCAGTGTTGTTCTTTGATGGACGCATTTGCGTTGACGGCAAAGGCGGCGGTGGAGGCGGCGGCGGTATATCCGCTAAGCTGCCACTTAGTTGCTGATGCAAACGCAACTGTTGTTGGCTGAGACTGCGCGGCGGCCGCGCTGGCTGAACAACGCCGAAAAGCGGCGCTAGGGTATAACAGCTAACGCAGTTGCAGTTGCTGCCCACCGCGCAGGTTGTGTCGCGTCGTGACCGACTTGAGCGCAAGCGGTGCGGTGAGAGCGTTTGTTGCAATTCGCGGCTTATACGACGAAAGCGTGAGCGACTGGGGCGCGCATGCGCGGTTAAGGGCAGCGGCGGCGGCGGCGACTGAGCGTCAATGTAATCTAGGTCAGGGTCGGGATAGTCTGAGTCAGTGAGGTGAAATTTGGTTGGCGTGAGCGGCGCTGGAAGTGGCGCATAGCAGGCGTGCATGTCAGTTGGCAGCTGTCGCCGCGCGCAATTGCGACTATGATGACGGTGATTGTGGTGGCTGGGATTGTGTTGCTGTTCAGTGTGGCGCTGATGATGGTGATGATGGTGGCGTTGAAGCGCTTGCTGCTGTCGATGTTGTTGTTGTTGTTGTTGTTGATGTTGCTGCTCTACTTTAAACTGTAAGCTACTGTTATGGTTTTTATTTTTATTGTTGTGGTGCTTGTTAAGTATTTGTTCGTGTCCGTCCATGCCATGAGCTGAGTCTGCCGCCATGCGCACTGGCGCCGCGGCGGCAGACAGCAGCTGTGGCAGTGCATTGTGCAGTTGTTTCTGTTGTTGTTGTTGTGCTTGTACTTGTACTTGTGACTGTGCATGTGCTTGTAACGTTGATGACTGTGCTGGATGCAATTGGTTCTTGCTGTTGTTGTTGTTGTTATTGTTGTTGTGATGGTCCATTAGAAAATTCGCATTGGCCGCGTTCAACTGCTGCTGACAACCACNACTGTGCATGTGCTTGTAACGTTGATGACTGTGCTGGATGCAATTGGTTCTTGCTGTTGTTGTTGTTGTTGTTATTGTTGTTGTGATGGTCCATTAGAAAATTCGCATTGGCCGCGTTCAACTGCTGCTGACAACCACTATTACTACTACTATAAATACCTATGCCGCTCTCAAAGCTGCGCGTCTGAAACATCGGATGCTGTGGCAGATGATGCTGATGATGTGCGATCGTAGCCGCCGCTGGATGATGATGATGTACCGCATGTGCCGCAGCTGCGGCCATTAACTGCTGTTGCTGAATGTGATGAGGATGCATGTGTGGTGGTGGCGGTGGTGCCACGTGCATGGAATGTTGCAAATTTGGCGCCGTCATCGACATGTGTAGCATGGAATTCTTCTTTTGGCTGAGCGTATTCATGTTGCTGCCATTGGAGTTGCCGTTAGTGTTGCTCATAGTGCCGTTGGCAATGCTGCCATTTGTGCCGTGCTCTTTATGTTCCTTAGAGGATTTTGACGATTTCACGAAGTTCGGTACGCGTGCACGTAAGCCGCAGTAGTAGGGATCATCTGAAATGAGAAAATTAAGTGAGCAATCACATAGTCAATTATCCTAATCGAAATATTTGGTACGAAGCCAGTGATCTCTGTGGACTAAAAGAAGCATTACGAATAGAAATTATTTTAGTTATGTATGCATTTCAAATATCGAGTGTTCTTCAATCACTTACCATACTTATTATTGTCTTTGCCTTTGTCTGATTTGCCACGAGACAATTTGATTCTGGTATCTACATCGATATCATCGTAATCAGGCTGAAAGAGGAAAATTGAATTGTATATCGTCCGCTTTAAAATCTTGAAAGTTTATGTAGTTGTCTCAATGTTACTTAAAGCTACATTCATTATGATCTATTTAAGTATAAAATACTCTGCGTCATAAGCAATGCGGATTCCGGCAATTGTTTTAGTGTCGGGGTGAACCTGGAGACAAGGTGACGGAGTCTCATTTCAACCACAAATCATAAACTAAATATGTGGTCCAAAAAATTTCCATCAATACTTCGTTCATGGCTTTATGGCATCCAGCCATTGGATAGAGTTACTACCCGCTCTATAGTTTGGGGAATACAGGTGTATCGTAAATCGACGCCCTTCTTCTGTTTTCGGGGGTAGTCAAAATTAAAAGAAAAAAAAACACTTGTCGCTTCACACATAGAGATAAATAGACGTAGAGATAATTGGCGTATTGTGCCCTCAGAGGGAGGCAGAAAGTGTATGTGCTCTTATCTTGGCCATAGATGATCCTTGCACTTGTCTCTACTCCGTGAAACGACCTCACACTCCAGGAGGTGGAATGACGTTTCTTATTCGAAAAAAAAAAATAAAAAAATAAAAAATAAAGTGATGTCTATGTTTAGCCAAACCCACCTACCGAGATGTATTTCGACCCAATGAATCTGTATCTGAGGTTCGTTTGACTCGTATACCTCATAAATTTCGAGTTAATTGCGAAAATTGTGAAAAAATGCCAATTTACTCGAATTTTGAGGGTGTACGAGTTAAACGGACCAAAGATTCGAATTTAGCGCGTTGAAATACATGTCGGTAGGTGGGTCTGGTTAAAAGAACACACCACAATTTTTTTTTTGTGTGCCGGTGCTATTAATCCTACAAAAGCTATTATTGCTCCATTTACTCGAGGGACGAAATTATCTACGACAAAACTGACTTTGAGCGGCACAGAAATAAAAGCTAGATATCTGGCGGAACCCTTGATAAAATATTCAACTGGAATGCTCATTTGGACGCTGTTATCAATACGGCGATGAAGGCCTTCTTTGCCTTCACATCTTTTTGGTAAACTATGGGGCCTTACTTTCATTAAACACTGTCCTAAAGCCAATAGTAACCTATGCTTCCTTAGAATGGTGGACTAAGTCAACACAAAGAACCGCAAGCACTAAACTAAGTAAATTTCTTAGAATGGTTTGCATTGGCATTAAAGCAGCTATAAAGACCTGTTCGGCTGATACACTCAGAGCCTTGGATCCGATCTGAAAATCGCGGGTCACATGAAGATCCTTATGAAATTCACTAATGGCCCCATATTGCAAATAGGATAGGTACCGGGACATGATGGCAATGAGGAGGCTGACCCTAGCGAAACAGGGAGCTACCGCAGTATTTTATGGTTCCTTTTGTGGGCTCACAAAGCATGCATAAAAGGGACCATAAACAACTGGGTAGAAAGAAATGTTCAACCGGCACTGGATGGAATGTCTAGGGCAGAGACAAGCCTAACGATTTATATCTCCTTCAAAAGAAGCTTGAAAGATACTATTGCATTTAGGCAGAGATGAGCCCCAAATCTCTCTCCGGGGACTACACGGGACACTGCTCCCTTCGCTATCACCTCAGTAAAATTAATTTCTCAGAAACAAATGCCTGTGCGCTGCACGAATAAGCGCCAGAAAACATTCGCTGTGAATGTAACGCTAGGCGCAGATGAGCTCACTTGAGTGGTGCTACTGTTAATATATTTGCGATCTTGAACAAAACGCCCTTGGCAGTACTAAGCTACATTAAAGGCCTTCCCATATAGGGCGCAGCGCCGCGCACATTAGATCGCTTTGGAGATCGCGGTGCACCGCTATGGGAGGAATCGAACGTTGATTCTGTCGCGCGCACCTCCAGCCACCTGACCTTGCTTCGACTTGTCCTAACCCACTTAAGAGGTACGTGCTATTTTCTTGATGTTTTTACCCAACGTTTTTAAGGAAGCGATTTGCCCTCCCTATTTATATCGCTCATCATATCACTTGCAATGAAATTCATTGCGACCTAACCTGATTATATCAACGTTTTTTAATTTACAGCGAGCTTGGCGCCAAAAAAAGAAGTTTGATTTATTTGGGATTTTGGCATATCGCTACTTAGCTATTAACTCTAATGTACGTTTATTTTAACAACAAATATTTCATATTGCACAAAATGCAATTCGTTGCATTTCAACAAACCACTGAATCGCCTCAAGCGAAGAAGGGCCCCACCGAGTCGATCAACTGCAAAGCAATAAAAAATATGAGCGCAGATAGACCGCTTTGCAACGCCAATCCAATGTAATGCATATCAATGCAAAACTTGTTCTTCATATTCATACCAGTAAGTATGAAATGTAGTTTATATACCGACATACATACCCACTAGGTACATAAATGTGTGCTTATAAATATAGTTAGTTGGAATTATGTCAAAATAACTGCAATTGCCGCTTGATATCGCGTGTAATTAATATGCGAAGAATGTTGTATTTATTGCGCATGCGCGCGCACACACTCAAACCAATCAACACAAGGCAACACAAGGCAACACGGTTAGTGCATTACAGCTACCAATGCACGCCTTGTTGTTGTTGGTGTTGCTGCCGGTTCACACTATGCCATGCCTAAGCCACTTCACCTAAGAATAATAAATTGTAATTGTGATTTCACAATCGAAATATGCTTCGCCCATTGTTCCCATTGTAATTTTTAAAAGAAAAAAAAAACTTTTTAGTTTGGTTATAAATACTGAAGCTTATCGCGAAATTCATATGCAAGTACATACATATATTTTTGGTTTGCTTGAAATGGAGTGGCAAGAAAATTTAGTAGCAGGCAAAGAAATTTGCTTTCTTTAAACGAATTGAATGGTCTTCAAACGATTAGATTTGGACATCTTAAATAACTCAAAAGTACTGATGTTTTACATGCATTGGGTGACTCTCTTGACAGCGCAAGTATTTAGAAAGTATTTGGAAGAATTAAAATTTTTAAAAATTTTTGAAGTGAACGGAGACTGCACACGGAAATCGTATTTTCCTCTACATTAGAACGAAAAGGGTACAGGTAGGGATTAAGAACGAAAAATGATAAAATATAACCGTAAGCTTATAAGAAAAATATATTTTCAATAACACCTCAGAAATGTCATAATTTTGCAGCACTCTTTGCTCCTTTTCATGAACTGTGTACTACTGAAGAGCTACTCAGAACTATTTTTACTTTTTTCAAACATTTTAATTTTCTACTTAAAAAAAGTTTTAGGCTAAATTTTGCGGGACTTTTTTTTTACTTACTTATACATTTTCTTCTCGTTTGAAAACATTTTTCTTTGCGTAATTTAGCAGAGTTTTTTTCTTTTGAGGAACTCTAGAACTGTTCAAAAGCTACCCAGAATAATTTTAATTTAAATTTTTTTTCAAACATTTTTTCGACTTGTTTGAAAAAAATTATTTTAGGCGTTCTTTTTCAAAACTTTTTTTTCTTTTTTTTTCTAGAAAAGATACTTGGAGTTTATGTATATTATTATTAAAAAAAATATTTTAAGCGTAATTTTACAGATATTTTGTATTTTGGAACTCAAGAACTATTGAAAAGCTGCTCCGAAAAGTTTTTTATTTGCGTTTTGCGACATGTCGTATGCTGCATGAATTTGGCAAAAACATAAAAAATATGTTTTTTTTTTAATATTTTTTTTTTGTCATTTTGTATGCCAACTTCACAGGCATTCCCTATGCCAACACTCACCTTCGGTATGATGTCATGTGCGTAGATATTGTCGCGTGGCGGCAATTTTGGCGGCTTTTCGCTCCGCTTATGTGCCAATTGTTGTGTCTGCAACAACAACTGTTCACGTGTGGCTGCCACATGACCGGCGACAGCTGCTCCACCATTGATGCCGACGCCACCATTCTCTCTATGCAAACCAATGCCCATGCCAGCTGCTGACTGTTGTTGTTGTTGCTGCTGATGATGGCCCGAACTGCTGCCAGCACCGAAACCAGAGCTGCCCGAACTGCCGCCACTACCATTGCCGGCCACACTGTAAGGATCTTCATCGGGTATGGGAATTCTTGGGCGATTCTTAATGTCCACAACTGGACGTTGCACTGTAGTGATAAAAAAAAAAAAAAAACGATAAAATTTTAGCAAGCTGAAAAATGTGGAATTTCGTTATGTTAGATGCTGTTGGAAAACACACAAATCATTTATTGCTGCCAATTGTGCGCCGTAGATTTTGCTACCAAGAAATATGTAAATTTGCAGACTATGCCGCAGCGCTGGCATGCTATTGGTTATTGCAGCTATTTTGCTGCTATCACATTGTTATTGTTTCATTACAATTGACTATGTATTTAGAATGCGTTGACATGCGTTCGATGCGTAGATGCACGGATACACTTACGCATACTTATGGATTTTTGATTTATGAGACAAATGCTTTGGGACAATAGTTTCGTGGTGCGTGTGGCATGCGGTTGGCGTGCATGCCATCTGTGTGTTGCTTTATTTGCCGCCCTTTATCTTGCTCGATACAGAAGCCAGAAGCTGACACTTTGACATTTTAAAAGCGAAATGAAAATGTTCGCTCGCTGGCATTTGAAATTTACCGCAAAAAATGTAGCTTTGCATTCTTATAAGCACACAGACATTTTTACATAAACACATACATATGTATGTATGTATGTATGTATGTATGTAAAGTAGGTGCATTAAAAGTTTATAGTTACAGAAGTGTGCTCGTAGCTGCGCGCAAAAGCGAAAGGCCAGCCTGCAGCCGCAACAGCATTGGTGCAACAAACGGCGCACCACAGCGCTTGAGAGCGGCAGCAACCTTGAACTGCTTGTCGAGCAAATGGGGAGTGAAACGCAAGAAGTTAAAAAAAAAAAATATTAAAATATAAAT
The DNA here is from genome assembly GCF_001687245.7 of Rhagoletis zephyria. Lineage (NCBI taxonomy): Eukaryota > Metazoa > Arthropoda > Insecta > Diptera > Tephritidae > Rhagoletis > Rhagoletis zephyria. The sequence goes on along the minus strand of NW_016157519.1, from coordinate 210,378 downwards.
GAAAAATAGAAATATCGCATACATACATTCATATGCAGGTATGTGGGTATGTAAGCAGGTTTATTGGCTGCTACTCTGGCGCAATGCAAACAAAAATGAGATCTTCGTGCGGATGCATGAGATGTATGCATGCACTTTCAACCTCATGCAACTATAACAATTTAACTACAACGACATTAGCCAGCGATAGATAAACTCACTACGACGATGAAGCGCAAGCGCAGCCAAACCTAATAAATTACACCATTTACTAACATTTTGCAGCACTTCACAAATGAATTGTTCAACAAGGGGCGCGGAAAATGGATGGTTTTTATTGCAATAATAATTTGCAGCTTTATATGTATCTATATCTATACATACATTAGGTCATGTCAGATATTCCTTGGTATTTCTATTTAATAATTTAATTTGTAACTATTTTTATTTTTCTTTCAATACACTTACCTGGTGGCAATTTGCTCTTCAACATATCCATGGCGACTACATTTACTATGAGCACCCAGATGGGACAATCTAGTATATCATTCTCCGATTTGACAAAGGCCACTACGGATAAGCATTGTGTCTCAAGGCGTCGACGATCGGGGTAAGCGCGTCGCAGTTCACGATTTACATTTGATTGAAACTTTTTCATATCGAATAACTGGTGGGGAAGACAAGAAAAAATATTGTAATGTTTATGAAAATTAGTAAGCTTAAAATCCTACTTATCATCAAAAAATGTATGTATGAAATAATCTGTTAAAAATCTGAAACACAAATAACGCCTAGGTTACTAACCATGCCCTAGTGTTTACCATACTAGGCTTATTTTTAAAATTTTACATATGTATGAAAACCTTCTCAAACAAAAAACTGAAGTTAACTTTTTTAAAACTGTAACTTTACTAAAGTGGGCGCATATAGGATAACCCATGATAAAAATATAGTAAGGTATAACCGCTGAGAGGCACTTTTAAAATTCTTGACGTTTCCAAACAATTTAATTTTTAAATTTACTCACAAACTCACACACACATTTTCATTTTCAATCTCAAGCAACAACAATTTCGAACAATTTTTATTTTTTTTTTTCACTTTTATATGATTTTAAAATGTTGGCAAACTTCAAAAAAAAATCATGGCCGACAAATTGAGAGAACGGTTCTACCTTGCTATGTTTTTATCATGGGATAACCGAGAAGGCGATGAGTTTTTTTAAGTGGGCATGACACCTTCCATAGACGTTGTACATTCAGAAAACCATAAATCGCATGACTCTGAAATGTGGTGAAGACCTAGTACTTGTGATAGAAAAGGTAAGTTTGTACGTACAGTGACGGCCAAAACTGTAACATGGTGTAACACCTTTTACTTCAGCCATCGCTATCTTTCCATGTTTTAACGACATTTATACTTTTCTTTTATATTCTTATTGGTACACCTGTACTTCCTCTCTCATAACGAATTGAAGTCAATCCAACAACAATAATAAAACCAGCAGACAAAAATGTAAATTAAGGCATATGTTACAGTTTTGCACTTATATATTTTTAATAACTTTTTGACAATTTTTACGAAAAAAGAGCTGTTAACACAGTGTTCAGTATCATTTTGCTTTTTTTAGTTCCTGGATGCGATTTGGCATACCTTATTTGCATCTCTGTAAAAATTCTGGAGGTATATCCTCCCATATATCCTTAGTTTGCTTTCATAGCTCATGTACTCCATTGGACGAACTTGGATACTTATTAAGCTTTACTTTTAGTTGTTTTCGCAAATTCTCGATGAGATTTATGTCCGCGGATTGTGGAGGTCATTTCAAATTAGCAAATTTTTGCTTTTGTATGCAGTCTTTGCGAACATGTGCAGTGTGTTTTGTGTGATTTTTAAGCAGAAACTCTCATTTTTTCGACTATATCTAGCAAATTTTGTTGAAATATGAACAGATACTGTTCTTTACGCGTAATGCGGACTAACAGACCAAGAACATTTTTGAAATGCAACCCCAAGCTATTACTGATCGACCACTGATATTCACAGTTTACCTTACATAATACGCATGGGCTTAATTTGGGTCTTTGATCCAATACCATTCCCGGCCATCTGATTGAAAGCGATTAATATAGTCTTGTCAGACCAAATAACCTTCAATTGCACCTTAAAAATGTGTTTTTTTATTACATTCTGAAATACCTAACATATCCCAATAGGCAACGGTCCGGTTTTCGTGCGATGCAGCAAAATGCCGCCACACTCACACATGTATTTTGATCAAATTTGCCTTTTTCTTCTTTTATGATCCTTTGCGCTCAATTTGGCAACTCTTCGTCTCGCTGTCTACTGATTTGCATTAAAGTTCAATACCTTAAGCGCTTCTGAAACAGTGGCTGCATCGCGACTTGCTGCTAAGTTCACAAGTTATCGGACCGTAATATTTTTTGACAGCCTTCCTTTGTCCTTGGGAATGCTTTAGGCTATATTTTTTCTCAGTCTTAACATTTTCAAGTAGCATACTCCACAATTTTTTACCACTTTTCCTGCGGTCCCGCCTTTCCGCAGTAAATCTATTATTTACATTTATGGTTTTTGATTCTTATATTATTTACTAGTGATCACTTCGTCAATAAATTACAATACAGGAAGAAGTCATCTGACTTCCAACTAAGGAAAAGATAACTGTAAAATGCAAAACTGAGAGTGAGTGCAAAACTGTAACATTTGCCTTAATTTACATTTTTGTCTGCTGGTTGTATTATTGTTGTTGGATTGACTTCAAATCGTTAAGAGAGAGGGAGTATAGGTGTACCAATAAGAATATACAACATAAGTATGAAAGTCGTTAGAACTTGGATAGATAGCGGTGGCTGAAATAAAAAGTGTTATAACATGTTAAAGTTTTGCTCGTCACTGTATATATAAATGAGTTTGTACAAGGAGGCATGGCACATCCCATATTAGTAAGATTTTTAATCAGTCATTTCTTCACCCCGAAAAACGTCGGGTACTCTGCTAATTTAAGTTCAAAACAATGCAATACTTACTTTGACTATTTTTTCACTTTCCAATGCTTGATTTGGCAATTTGAGTATGTCTGCACCAATGGATGTCTCCTCGTTGGGGTTACTCGCTGTGCTCTTAATGTAGACATTACTTTTGGCATAGCGACGAACGAGTATATTACCAGCATCATCCATTTTAATTTTAACACCCTGAAAATTTAGAGAATTGAAAAATGAAAATAAGAATGCATATTATTATTCGAATTTCGTTAGGTTAATTAAAAAAGGATTAAGTTTTGTATTTGTGTGAACTACATAATTTTTCTTTATCGATTTTTGTTTTTAAAAGGAAACGCTTTTTTTTTTTAATATGTATGTAATCTAATAATTGCCACCGCTGGCATAACATATCGCAACACCCCCATTAACTCGAAATCCGCAGAGGACAGAAAACGCGAGTCCAACGACACGCACATACATATGTACCTATGTATGTAAGTGTTAGCCGATTTACGCTAGAGCGTGGTGCTATGCAGCCTCAGGCAATAGCTGCGGTTTTGTTTCTCGAATGTGAGCAACAATTTGGCAATAATTCTATGAACCTATGTACATACATATGGGCCGGGCCATTCCAGCGAAGACGACACCACAGGTAAAAAAAATTACATAGAGTGTGTTTAAATCTGTGACAATGGTGAAACAGGTAGAATACTTCTTTAGAAATCGATTTTTATCGATTTATTTTTCACCATTTTTCTTTACGCTTATTGTTAGAAACGCAGCCGGACACAGTGCGACTCTCTCTGATATAATAATTTTTGATCAAGCAGTCAAGGCCATTCATGGACCTTAAAAGAGTGATAGGTTATTTCAAAAATACATTCGCCCTACACAGTAAAATATGTACATTTTTTAAAGTAACTTACAAATGCGTAAGTTTCCCATGTTCAAATAAGGGCCTTTTCTCAAAAATAAAATACATAAATTTTGACATGAAGCCAGTAGTGTATATTTTTCCCACAAACTGCAGTGACTCAAACAAATGGCCACGTGTTGAATTTTTTAAATATTCGTAATATTTTTCGTGCTAATTTTTTTTGTTATTTTTTTTTAATAAAAATCCATTGATTTTTGAAAATTATTTTTGGTGAGGGACTTTTGCACTTTTTTTAAATAAAGTGCAGGAGACTGTTAGCAACAACATTTAAAAAAATCAAAATCTGTTTTTGTAAATTGCACTTGTTATATAAAAAACTGCAACAAAAAATCCTCAAAAATCAACGCGATTTTTCAGCCGGTTGAAACTTGCACTTCATCCATAAAACGGCATACCCTAAAATGTTGTAAAGATTCAGATTAAAAAGTTGATATTTTGATGAAAATTTGTTGAATTTTCCTAAATTTTGTATAAAGTTTCACACTGGGATTTATATGGTTTTGATTAAAGTTTGAACAGTATTTTTATAGAAAAATAACAAAAAAATTTAGCCCGAAATATATTACGAATATTTAAAAAAATCAAGTTTTTGGAGTCACTGTATGTGTTCTTAATAGTGACAAAAGCAAACATTTTTTTTAATTTCAAAAATTTTCCTTAAAGCAAAAAGTGCACCTCTGAACGAAATATATGTAGCTTGTCCAAAGTTTTTTTTTTTAATTTTAAAAATTTTCTTTAAAGCCAAATTAATTGTTAAAGTTTGAGCAAAGAAAAGTTAAAATGACCGACTCGTCACCTTGGAACGCCCCGAATTCTATTAAGGCTCCTTACAAAATATTTTTCAGCATTCGTTTTGTAAACAAGCAGTGTTTTGTAAAAACATTACTGATATCGGTTTACTTTCAAATAAACGAAAAAAAAAATCAGTTTTATATTTATTTTTTAGTGTTGTTCATTCAACTACTTTATCAGGTTAAGTGGCGATTTTGTGTTCTCGCATAACAATGGTTCAATAAATATTAAATTCAGCGAAGTGATTTTGTCTAATGGACATTACTTGTTCTCTAAATTGAACATTTGCAGCCAAATTTACTCACTTTATCGCACCTAAACCCAGATTTTTTTTTTCAATTCGTATTTATTTTTGTACTTCGTATGATTCACGCTTTTCTATTTTCAGGCGCTGTTACACCAAAGATATATTTAATGTTTATTTGCTAACCAGCCTCTGATTAATGTTCTTTTGTAGTAGCACAATTGCGCTCATTTATTCTTGCCAACCACTTTGACCCGGTGAATTTTTCTCAATCGCTGATTGGTTGCTGGTTTTTTTTTTTAGTAACTCTTGGCTTATTCACTGTAATGAATAACAGTAATCGGTGGAATAAAATGAAAAAAAAAAACAAATAGATTCCGTTCATTTGTCATTTTGGTACACAGATATTACATCGAACTGGGTTTGAGGGCTATTGCTTAGAAGAGTAATTTACTACTATTTATGTAGTAGAAAAAAAAAAAAAACAGATACATGATGTAATTATTTCTCTAAAAGAAATGATACATGTAAGCTAAAAATTGATATAAAAGTGTTGTTTATTTAATTTTATGAGAGATTCGGAATCACAAAATTTTAACATTGGATTACTTTTATATATAGACCAAAAAAATAATGTTTTTGGGTACCCTAGTTACTTGAAAGGAATTTTGAAGTCATAAAGGCGAATTTCAGGCTTAAAATAAAAGCTTAAATAAAGCTTAATAATATAAAAAGCTTAAAATCTCCTACCTGGGAAATCTGAGAAATTACTTTTCTATATACATTTCCATTTGTAATAACCTAATAAGCTAACCTAACCTAATAACCTAAGCGCAAAAAAGACGTTACGGGAAATTTTTGTAAACATTTTCTTTTTGATGCAGAAATGTTCCTAGAGTATCTAGATGCATTTTTTGCATCAAACATCAAGTTTTGAAAAGTTTCGCTTACATATTTCGGTGGCATATCTTCTAATTATGAATATTACGAACGTTCGACTTTCGTGTAGAAAAATATAAAATTGGCTGAAGTTGATAAAGTTACACTTCTGGCTTTGCAGTATCGAAAATTCGGTTTATTTTATGTAAAATTAGTTAAAACATTACGTCCCATAAAATTCATTATGGGAGTAATATTTATGGTCGGATCCAAAATTAACCTTTTCGGTTCGGACGTAATGAAGTAAGTAAGCAAAAAAAAACATCTGAACGTTTTGAGATATGGGTGTGTTAGATCTACCGCTTACCTGGGGACGAGTCGGATGATTTGTGGGTTGTTTTTTTTATGATTGTGTTGGAAAGCTGAACTTGATAGATGTAAAGGTAACTAAAGGTAACTAAATATCAACAAATCTTACAACAAAACAAAATCTCAAAATTCTTCTGTCATCTATGCGGCTTTCAGGACGAAGCCACTGAGCCACTGGGACCTGGCGTTATATGGCGTCTCCGAATAAAAAAAAAATTATGAGCAGCTTTTTCATGGCAGAAGTACACTGGGAGGGATGCCATTGCCAGAAAAAAAACTTTTCTTTTGAGGTTCGATTGGTACGTTCCTCTAACTAAGCTGCTACTGCGGCCGGAAATTGAAGACATGGATGATCTTTGGTTTCAGAAGGTCAATAGGCCACCTTGGAGCTGCGATTGGAAGTCTTTAGACTTTTTTGTAGGCTGTCGGAAAGGATTGAAGATTTAGGCCCTTGAGGCAAACCAAGCTATTAGTGGGATAGAGTCAGAAACCGCCACCAAGGTCTTGGAAAACTTTTTCTTATTTTAAATTTTTTTCATAAAAAAAACCCACTATATGGACCATCCTTTATAGGACTCTATATGTATTTATGTGAGTAGTATACTAAAAATTAAAAATTTTTACTCACCTGTCCTATATGCCGCTTATATTCATCGGTCTTCTGATCGCGCATTGGATTATCGAAACCACATAAGCCGATGCTGCAATTAAAGAAAAAATAAATAAATAATGAAAAAATTATGCAAACTTAAAAATTTGATAACAAGTAAGTAAAATAAGTTCTTTTTTCAACTATTGGCAGGTTCATTGATAAAAGCAGCAAATAAAGATTCATTTAGGTTAAAGTGCATGCCCTCTTTTAGCCAATGCAAGGCATATGTATTTAATGTTCTATACTTTCGATTTGCTCTATATCGCGGTTACTACAACACTTTCATTCGACTGTAGACTTGAGATGGGCGCGGGTCCCGTGGGTACTTATATATTTCACTAAATAAACTTCACAAGAATTTCCAATTAATTTTAAGTAATCATGATTCATGATTGAATCATGTTAAGTAATATACACTAATTTTTTTTTCGAATAATCTACTTTCATTATACGTAAAAATTTGACATATTATGCCTATGGCTCTTTTGCTTGTTTTTCGTTTCCGTCTCTGAATTTTCTAAATTTAAAATCAGCACCGTGCGCCCGGGTATCCTGCGCGAATCCCTACTATAGACCCATTCTGTTGGCGCGCGCTCTCATGGAGCAGCGGCCTGTAATAACCCCGATTACACGTCGAAGCATACATGCTCGAATGCTATGCTTTTCCATAAAGGTACAATAATTCAATAAATTACTCATACGCCGTGGTGACGTGCGTGAACTACTTAATTTTTGACACACGAACTATGAGTTATTCAACAGCTATGTGTGTTGGCTGTCAAATGCTTCTAGGCTTAATTATCTGATACAAATACATACACACACACACACACGAAGTAGATATGCAAGTAAGTACGTGTATGCGCATGTCCCTTCACTATGACTCATAAAAATATAGGGGCAAAAAGTCAATCCAAACACCCCCAAAAATTGCCGTCACTTGTGGCTAATTGGTATATAATAAAGTGTGCATTGCAACAAATATTATACACAAATGCGTCAACCTGCAAATGCATGCATAGAGAAGCAGCGCGCAATGCTATAAAGTGTTACAGTTGCACCACGCCCTCAACAGCCAAACTACGCGCAACGTCAATTGCAATTAACAGAATTCATACATACATATGTATGTGCAATAAATTAGATAAACGCGCCCACTGTACGAAAAGGAGAACGTGCCGTGCCACCTTCTCACACATTCATGAGTTGTTTTGGGCGGCGAGATTAATCTAATTGCACGTGCAAACCTTTGACTTGCATGAAAATAAGATAACACACACATACATGTGCACATAAGCCACCACATGTCACACATATATGGAGACTCATATGTCGCGCCATTTTTTTTAAGCAAATTTTCTAAAAAGTCACAAAGAAGTTGCGTTTCGCCTTCGTTGTTAGCCATTTTGTGTTGTTGACGACGCCACATTAATCATTCGCATGGCGTAAATTCGCGCGCAGCAGTTGAGCAGTCGGTGGCGGTTTGGCGGTGGCACTCAATCAATGCTTGTATGCAAATTTTGTGCAAAAAGTCAAGTCGCATGTGTCTTAGCTCAAAATGAAATTTGGCATTTTTGAATTTATTTAATTATTTTTTAACCATTTTGTACCATTTAGTACCGCAGTGGACCGCATTCCAATTTGGTTGCTTTGCGCAAAAGCCGCAATGTGTTGTAAAATGTTGCAACATAAGCGCTGTGTATGCCAAGTGGTAAATGCACAAGTGTTGTCGCACCATTCGAAATAGCTTTGGCTTGGCGTCGCAGGCAGCTGTATGCAATGCAGTTTTTGCTCGCTTGTCGATGAAAATTTTGAAAGTTTCTTAAGTGGATTATTTTATTGTTTGATTGTTGATGGCTGTTTCATTTGCTGTTACGAGCATTGTTTATGTAATTGTTTGTTTATTTCTGTTGTACATATGTGCGGTACAAAGTGCACTATTTGCTTCATGAGTCATTGGTCATTGCTCTTGAGTCTATGTAGAAGTTTGTGTATTTATTTATTTTTATTTTTTTTTACTTTAATTCGAAGAAACAAGGATGCCAGTTTGTGAATGCTGCAAATTCGACCTAAAATATGGAATAATTTGTTTGTAGGCTCATGACAGCCCCTGATTGGCCGCCGGGACTTTTCCGGAAACCAAGTGGGGTTCTAAGACAGATAAGCAGGTACAATGTGCGACTGAGCACCAGCCAATAGCGTATTTACACAATATGAGGACCGACTGTAAGCAATGGAGAAGTCTCTTTCTTAATTGTGGATGTTAACGCAGGCTCATTGGAAGACCTTCGAACTAGTGATATACAGAACCGATGAACCGGAACCAAAAAACGTTTCTAACGGAACCGAAACTCGATTCCAAAAGAACCAAAAAACGGTTCCGGAAGAAGCGAAACTCGACTCCTAAAGACCCGAAATACGGTTCCATAAGAACTAGAAAATAATCTCAGAATAACTGAAAAAAATAAGTAGAAGAACTGAAATTCATTCCAAAAGAACCGCAAACCGGATGCTATAGAACCGAAATCAGCCACGAAGCGCACATTGCACTTTGGTGAAAGAATTTATTGTTTTGGCATAAAGTCTAAATATGAAGATATCAGCCCGCAATTCGGTTTAGATATGTCTTATAAAGTTCTGCTCTCACCTTCCATATTTGGTTAGGTTCGAGGCCGCTTATAATCGATCTAACTGACTTACACCAATTTCTTGGTTTTTAATGATTTTTTTTTTCGGTTCGTTGCCCCACATCATTTAGCCGCCATATACCCGTTCTGGCCGACTTCCATCAACTTCATTGTTTTTGATGCTATCGACTTGAAATTCGATTTGTTTGCGGAACATGGAATTCTGAGTTGAAATACAAATTTTTTCTTTGAATTTAGGGCCTTACTCTGTATCACGAACGATAGGCAAAACGAACGATTCGTCTGCAGACGACAACCTCTCTGATTGCGATTTTAAATTCTATCGGTCGTCTTCGTCTTGCTTTTCATGCTGGTCTTTCCATCTTTGACTAATTCAAATCCTGTCAGCTGCAACTTAAATGCGTCAAAAGAGCACCATCGAGAAAATATTTTTTTTTATATATAAACATTAATTTGTTTTAAATAGGAACGAAAAATAATCATTATTTTAAATTAATTTTTATTTTACGAGCTTAATCAATAAAGTTTAAAAACAATATTAATGAATTTTGTCTCTTAAAGGAAATTATTATTACTTGATTTTTATATTTTCAATCATAAATAATGACTATTTTACGATTTATATTTTTTCACCCAATGATAATAATTATTTTTGAGTTATATTTTTTCACGTTCATTAAAAAAAACGTATAGGCTATACAGCGTGATTTCCAACGTGTCCTTTTCAGAGGTAGCGGCACCCTAATAAAAGGAATAAGTCCCAAACTTTTCAGGTCAAAACTTCAGTAGGTTGCGTCTTCAATATCCAATTCAATTTTATAAATAATCATTATTTTTAAGTGGAAAAATAAAACTCAAAAATAATGATTATCAGTGAGCGAAAAAAAATCATAAAATAATCATTATTTGTAATCGAAGAAATAAAAATCTGATAATAATTATTTCCATTGAGCGAAAAAATAAAACTCAATAATAATTATTATTTTTAACCAAAAAAAAATTAATAACATAAATAATGAATAAGTGCACGGTGGGCAGGAAGCGAAGATAGGTTGCATAAAAATGTCGACAAAATCTGAAAGCAGGGTTGTATTTGTTGATATCTTAAGGTTAAGAATCCACTTAAATTGAAATCCTAGCTGCTCCTGTTTTAAAGATATCCACATTTTATATACTTCTGATAGGATATATTTGGAAGGCGTACTTCTCGATAATTAGAGCATATTTATACGAAAAGAAATCTCATACAAATCTGTTCCCCTTTTTTAATCACTAAAACGGATCAAATCAATGTGAAACATTTTCATTTTTTCCTACCGAAAGAATAATTGATCGAGATTTATTGGGCGCTACCGGTATACAACTTAGATAAAACACCACAATTACCTTTTTCTGTAGCGTGAACTTTCTCATTACAAACACTTTCAATATCGCAATATATGTATGTATGTATACAATATTGTATGCTATATAATACGGTAGTAATTTTTTATTAAAGGTTTGTTGCTATAAGCAAGTAGCGCAGGC
>NW_016157519.1:187785-198174 GCF_001687245.7 Rhagoletis zephyria | reverse complement strand
CACAAGGATGTTTTTCTCTTTCGCAAAAGTCGGTCCTATCATAACTATGTAAAATGTGGATATCTTTAAAACAGGAGCAGCTAGGATTTCAATTCAAAGGGATTCTTAACCTAAAAATATCAACAAATACAACCCTGCTTTCAGTTTTTGTCGACATTTTTATGCAACCTATCTTTGCTTCCTGCCCACCGTGAGTGCTGATTTAAATTATTTTACTCATAATCATTACCGTCCCTGGTTTTAAACAAAGCACTGGGGCGGAAAACGCATATTTGAATTTGATTTCATGTATTTTATTTTTATAAAATTTTTGTAACACAAATATCAACTAAAGAATGATTGTAATATATTTATTTCAATATTTTTTTTTTACTTTATTTTTTAACAAAAACATAAAAAGGATTTTTTTTTTAATCCTCTGTTAAGCTATTTCCTTTACCACTTTTTGAGAACCGGAACCAGTCCAAATTCTCGGTTCTTCTTGGAACCAGACACGAGAAAACCGGTTCTTTAAGTAGTCGAAACAGTACATCACAACTTGGAGCTAAATGCGGATAACGCACTCACCTATAACCGGGACGGATTCATTTCTGGGTGGTTTTATCTTTGTTAGGATGGAAATCTCAGTGGTCGATAATACTAAAAAAAAATCTTGAATTTTTGATTAAAGAAAACAAAAACTACATTTTTCGAGCGGTTTTCGAGCGTTTTGCTAAAATACGCTAGAAGTTCATGTTCAAACATCCGTATCGACCGAACTTATTTAGACTTCCTGGCTTGCTTTGTTTCAAAATTGCTTCTCGTTAGTACATATTTTTGCACAAATTAGTTTTAAATTGCATTTACCAGTTCGTTTGATTTCGTATATCGTTTTTTGTGTTCTCTTCAGCGGCTTGTCCTTCTCCGCCTATGCAAATTTTGTTAATTAAGTGCTTACGTTTTTGTTTATTATTTTTTGGTTTTATCTTTCTTGATGGCACACATTTTTTTTTATTTACCACTGGCAATGCCACTGCTGTGGCTATAAATACCGCTACTGTATATGTAATTTTAGCCAGCATTGCTGCGATTTTTGAGCTAACACTTTGTAATGGTACTCTAGCTGGTTTGTGCTCTTTCCCGCACTTCTTCATATCTGCCTTCTTCCACATTGGTTATTTAACAACAATTTAACTGTTTATATAAAAATGTTACTGTTGACTGCATTTGCATTTACATACTACTACATACATGTTTACTTATGTATGTACTAGTATCTTCCTGCCTATCGTTTGACGTTTGAATGCCGCTTGATTTATTGGCTAGCGCGGCCATAGCGCGCGTCGTCACATTAATGAAACGTTGTTGCTGTGCTGCTTCTTTTTGTTAGTTGTAGATGATGTTAGCGTATAGCAGATTTTGATGATAGTCTTGCTGCCTTGGTGGCATTGCCGTTGTTTTGTTCTAACTATTCGCTGCTGCTGCTGCTGCTGCTGTTCTGCAATTTGGCTGGCAATTACCATTGCTGATCCGGGTAGCAAGTGGCGAGTGGCAAGTGGCAAGTGGCAGTTGAAACATAGCAGAGGTGCGCTCGAAACTGTGTCAGTGTTGTTGTTAATTTAACTATGTTATATTGTTCTCCATTTATGTTTGATTTCCATTTTCAATGCTTTTCTTATAACTCTTGATTTTTTTTTAGCATAATTTAGGGTTTAGCTGAAATAGTTTCGTAGTTTACTTGTCTTAAGAAAAAAATATATACGCTCACTCCATTATAGCTGTGTACACTCTTGTTTTTTTTTTTAATATTCACACCTATGGTTCATGCTATAAATAAAGCTATATAAATCAAAGTTTCAAAATGTATAGAAAATTAAGGAAAATTTAACGAATTTACATCAAAATTTTAAACTTAAAAATTTCTGGTATGCAGTTTTATAGCCCATTCAATTCTACCATCATAATGTACAACTTTGAAGCGGCTAAGAAATCGCGTTGATTTTTAATAATTTTTTTCTGACGGCTCTAGACATTTTTATCCATACAAGGTATGAGCGAATTTTGTTTTCAGCAAAAATATTTTTAAAATTAAAAAATAATAAAAAATATTATTAAAAATCAGCGCGATTTTTTAGCCACTTCAAATTTATACATTTTTATACTAAGATTGAACGGGGCATAAAACTGCATACCAAATATTTTTAGAAACTCTGAGCAAAACGTTTAAAATTTTGATGAAAATTCGTTAAATTTTCCTAAGTTTTGTATACAGTTTGAAAGTTTGATTTATATAGTTGTATTTAGAGCATGAACCATATCTTCGTAAAAAAATAACAAAAAAATATAGCTTTCAAATAATTGTAAATATTAAAAAAAAGGGTGTACGCAGATATAGTGGTGTGAGTGAGTGTAAGTTCGAAATGATTACACTCAAGGTGCCGTTTAGTGCACGCACCAGCAAAAGTAATAAAAATTCATATTTACGTTTATATGTATGATTACGTTTGATATCCAAAATTGAGCTTGTTAATTTTTGTTTTTTGCCTGCAGTTCCGCATTTGTTTGTGGCCCTTTGCGGTATTACAGCGATCGTAATACATTATCAGTTGGCGAAAATTGTTAGCCATAAGTGTCGAGCAGCTTCCTCAAGTCGCTCACTCACAGCAAGAACAACGAACAGTTAATGGGTAAGAAACAAATTGCGGCACCGCTATTAAGTATAAAAATGCTTGCTTTACGCTAACGACGGGTGTTCTTTAATTAATATGCTAATAAAAAGGCAGTAAAAGAATTCTGCTCGCCTACATGGTGCTAAAATACAATATATTTTTAAGCATTTGTTATGCATCGAATTGTCCAAAAATCTTTTAAGTGAAACATTTATGGTCGATCAAGATAAGATTTTATGTGAAAGGCTAATTAAGGTGAACGAGAACAGCAACTAAGACACTATTTTACAACTGCTGTTATCGGTAAATGTTTTACAGCAAGATAACAGATACCGTTTAACGCAAGAACCTTTAAGAAACCGTTCAAACAAATTTTTAATGCTTAATTAAATAATGTGAAATATGCTTTGACACATTTATAAAGACACGACTTCTGTGGATTTTTTAATGAATTTTCAAAAAATATTTTGAAATTTAAGAAAATGCACTGAAACGAATTAAAATATATTGTTGCAAGCGAAGTACGCAGAATTTGGTTATGCTTGTAACAATTGGGATGCTAGCAACGCTGTGGTTTATCAACTAGGGATGAGCACGTGACTCACGACCAGATATATTAATATGATGGTGTTTACATGAGGCGATTTTACAGGAAATTTTAAAGGCGATTAGTTGCATCAACTTCTTTGGAAGCGATTAGTTGAAATGCCATTCACATCAGGCAATTTTTGCTTTCAATTGAAAGTTGCTTTTAAAATTGTCTCATGTAAACCCCCTATAAGAATATCAAATACAAGTATTTACAATACAAATACATTACTTTTTACAAGGGTATTTTGTATTTTTATTTTAAATTATTTTTAAGCGGTATATATGGTAAACATTTCTGAAGTGGGTCAAAATTGTGCAATTATCTGTTTATGCTTCACTACGATAAAAGAAAAACACAAGTTTCACAAATTTTCGAATTTACGCAATGCGCAATCTTGTATGTATTCATATTCTTCACCTGAAGAGCGAAAAGCCTTAACTAACAAAATTTTTTATTTACATAAAATAATGAGGCTATGGACTTGTTATTTTAGTTCGAAAAGCGGCAATTTGAAACAAAAAAGTTCTTAATTTTTAAATAAAAAAAACCGTTTAAACCGGATATTTATATTTTATATTTTTTCTCATTTAAATAATGTTTACAGTAAGTCAGAAATAAAGGCGGAAATAGCATAAAACTATTAAAATTAGGTATACCTTTTATTTAAAAGACAAACCAAATGTTCTGTAAAACATATGTACATACATACGTAAATAACTAAATCAGAAAAGAATCTTCGAAGGAAACTTGATTTTATTTAAGGGGAAGATTTGTAAAAATGTATGTATGTGTTTTAGGTCCTCTTTGCTGGTCAAGATATTAAGTGACGTTATGCTTAGCAATGCACCAAGAAGAGCCTCGGATGTTACCCATGGAGGTAGTACTGTGCTCAACATAAGATTTTCCATAAAAGTAAGGGAGGCGGAGAAAAGGAAAACGAAACTATGGCACCTGAGGATTCGTGGCAGGAAAGGCTAATGCGCTAACAATGAAGTTCTGCAAGCGGATGGTATACACTCTAAAAAATGTTTGTTTAAATTTGTGCAAATTAAGATAGGTAACCAGTTTCCGCTCTTCATGAGTGCAAATTTACACACCTAGTTTATTTAATTAAACACTGCCCGTGTACTTTTACTTATCATATGTGGGGCGTAGAACAAATTTCAAATTAGACTGCTGAGTTCTAAACATTTATTTTTCACAATTTCACAGTTTACACATAAAATGTTTAAAATTTGCTCGAAACAATTTTTGTTTAAATTTACACATATAAAGAGAGTGAACCAGTTTCCTCTCCTAATGTATGCAAAATTAAACATTGACTGTTTACTTTTACATACCAAATTTTTCACGTAGAGAAAATTACACACAAAGTGTTTAAAATTGAGTAAATATGAGCACTTAATGTTTATTATTAGTATAACATATATTTTTACTTTAACAATTTTTGCAAGTTTTGACATTTTATGTGTATATTTATGTGTATTTTTTAAACATCTCATGTTTAAAATCAACTCGTGAACATCTTGTATGCATATTTACACAGATTATGGTTGAAAAATAAACACTTTTCACTAGTAGTTTTACATGAACTTTTTAGAGTGTATGAAAGTGAGACCCAAGGTGTTTAAACCTCAAGCTTACGTCACGATAGGCACCTGAGTAGCATAGCAGATATTGAGATTATTTCAATTACAACCAGAGACCGTAACAGTTACAACTTTTATTTAAAAAAAATCGCTCTTTAGTAATTATTTTTTTTTTACTTTTATTTAATTACTCCTTAAATAACCGTTATTTTTAATTTGCAAATAACAGTTACTTTTGATTTTTAAATTATATGTCTCAGATAACAGTTATCGAAGTATTTTGTTTATAAAAATCATAAATAAAAGTCAGCCCCTGACCTTTAATATTATCTAAGACGTAAAATATAAAAATAAAAAATAATTGTTATTTTGGATTTACTAAAGTAAAAAAATCAAAAATAAATGCTATTTTTAAATTTTGCATAAAAATTTATTTCCAAATTTGAGTCTCGGTGAAAAAAGAAATCGATTGGTATGTATCACTTAGTTGTAGAACATTTCCTTCATAGTGAATTTTTCCATGACAGTTTTCATCAATAACTGTTATGTTCAGTCCCTGCTTACAACAGCTACGGTAGGGACTTTAACTGATGCTGGGTCGCGCCGCTTGAATTCCAATCCGACAATGACTAGCTAGTATTCTCACTAGTAACACTAGGCCCTTACAGCCTACTAAGCTGCCAGCATATCAATGGCCAGAAGTTCCTAGCCATCTTGTATTTCGAGCTTGTTCGCTTCACTGAATAAAAGGCCATCTGCCCAGAAGTACATGCACCAAATGTAACCAGTCGAGCACCTACGCTCTCTTCACTTGGCGACGACTCTTAAATATTTAGCATCTCGTTTTGACAGATCTTCGGTCATAAAATTGGCTGGAAAACCGGCGTGAATAAGTTCACAGAGTCGCGGTTCCAAATGCTGCTCTCTGCCTAGTGCTACGAATGCTCTGAAGGACTACTTGGAACTAATGTGCAAGGACCGAGAAATAACTCGATATATAAAATAAGTGTTATCACTTGTCATGACTTCGTTGCAAAACTCGCTGACGAATATTATTTGAACAAAACAACTTTTCCTTTTAAAATTGCAATAAACCCACAAAAAACGATGCACTTGAGTCCAAGCAGAAAAGATTGTTAAGGTAATTGCACGAAACCTGCAAAATGCAAAATGAATGGATTACCAATAAAAAAAAAGACGAAGCAGAAATGGCAACAGCGAAGATTTTATTATAAAGATGGGCAAAGAAAAAACATCACAAATGAGAACATCAGCGAAGCGTGAACATGGCCCAAAAGTAAAACGTTCAACAACAAGCGTTTGGTGTTACTTTGCTGACGGCTAGCGGCTAGTGGTTGGCGGTTAGCGGCCAGCAGCCAGCAGCCAGCAGCTAGCAGCTTGAGGCTTTAAGCTCTTAGCTAGCTGTTGACTGATGCTTGACGTTTGACGTCTTGCACTAGATGGTAACAACAAAAACAAAGCAAACTAAAACTGCATAATACCAGCTTACAGTTACAACAACAGTTGAGGTATTCACTAGCTGCAAGCTTCTTACTGCCGAAGATCGAAACACAAGCACACTTATGTAACTTAACTGACTTAACTTTAAAGAGACTTTGCGCTGCCAACGTCCAGCAGCAGCAGCAGCAGCTAGCAAATTTGTATTCCTACATGAACTATCTTAACCGACCGGACAGACCGGTGAATTGTAAGCTGTACATAATGTATGAAAAGCGTCATGGATTCGTTGCAAGGTCGTCCAGTGTTAAATGGGCGCGAGCGAGCACGCGTGCAAGCTACTTACATACACACATATGTACACTGAAGACTTTTGCGCAGCTCATATATGTATGTATGTATGTATGTATGTAGGTAAGTTTAGGTTGATGGCTGGGCAGGAATATGACCAGTTAGTGGAACGAGCGCAGCCTCACAGCCTCTGTTGATAGTCAGCGTGCTAAGTAAGCGGTGCCGCTGTAATGAAAAGCGAACTGCTTGCTTGGCTGTATAATTTTGCGCATGTATTCGTATGTACTTTTCAGCTATGCGCTTTTTGTTGTAGATTAATAATAAAAACTGTTGAAACTTGTTTTTGGCGCGCCTAAATTGGTTGTTTGCAATATTTTTCCTTGCAATTGCAGTTTTTGAAATTTAAAATATTTTTTTTTTTCATAAAAATAAATTTGCAAGCCATTATAAAGCTTTTGTGGCTTAAACCAAAGTTGAACAGCATTTTTCATTTATCGATTTTTTATAATTTTTTTTTTCTTAACTTAAAACGCTAGAATTTGCAGTAACTTTAGTAATTGTTGCGTCTGTTATGCCAAGTAATTGTGAAAGGAAATGCCTTATTTGACCACAGCTTAAGAATGCAAGTAACATTTGGTGGTTAATTAGCGAACAAAATTTTAAATAGGAATTTAATTTATATATGTGTAGGTCTGTATGTAGATATGTATACATGTACATACGTGGGCCGACCTAAAATGAAAATTCAACGAAATACATACATACACATGTACGTATTTCCGATACTTATCTTATTTTCATGTGTGTATATATGTACATATATCCATAATGTAAATAATAAATATTAGTGTTCGCCCAGTAATTGAAATTCAACCACCAAAATTAGAAGGAGTTAATTAAGGTGAGTTAAATTAAGGTGGATTGAGCTGTGCTAAGGTAAAATGAGGTGAGTTAAGTCAGGTGGGTTGAGGTGTGTCAAGGTGAAATAAGGTGAGTTAAAGTGAGGAGAGTTGAGGTAAGATGTGGTGAGTTGAGTTAAGGTGAGGTGAGATGTGTTGAGGTGAGTTGAGCCTATTAAAAGTGAATACGTGCGGTGAGCAACATAACATGACATAATATAGCATAACATATCTTAATCTTTTCTCTTATTTTTTTCTTTGTATTTATCTCAATCCCTTTCCATTCCCCTATTTATGTTTTTGTCTTAACCCTTATCTTTATCTATATCGTTTTCCTTATTCTTTATCTTAATACTCATCTCTATCTTTATCCTAATTTGTATTTTCATCTTCATCTTTATTATTTCCATTTACATGTTCATCGTCGCTTTTATCCTTATATAAAGAATTTAAATTTTCTTTTATCCTAGTCCTTATCTTTAAGTTCTTTATTTATTTATTTTTAAATTTTTATATTTGATTGTAGCGTTTTCTTCAACTACATATTCAACTTTACCTTAATCTTTGTATTAATCTAACAGGGCAACTCTAGCTAAGATAGTTGCAAGTCATTTCTAAAATAATTGAAAAAAACTAGGCAAGCTACTCGCAGCTTAAAGGGTCTCGTATATTCTGGCAAGAAATTTTTACAAAAAAGCTCACTTTTCGGCGAAAAGTTCTTTTGACAGAAAGCTCTTGAGCACGTTCCAAATGGAGCTGTATGTATATCGTTTTGCTCGCGCTGCTCCATTAGTTGCAATGGGTGAGTGAGCAAAGCAGCGGAGTTTTTTATTTTTTAAATTTATTCATCTTTTTCAATTAAATTTTTAAAATAAAAATTAGTTTTTTTTATTAAATTTTGTTAAGTTATTTTCTTTCAATTTCTCGATATTATTGTTGTAAGAAGAAAAATATATTTATTAAATGTAATTTTTTTAATAAGAAAAACCGTTTTTTTTTTAATTTGATTTAAATCTTAGAAATTTATTTTATGTAGTTTTTTTTTCTTTGAAACGTTTTTTTTATTTAATTTTAAGATTTTATTGTTTTCAAAAGAAAAATGTATAATTTTTTATTTCATTTGTGCCGGTTGCACCAAGATAATATTCCTATCGATACAGATTATACTTAAAAACTCTGGTATAAATCCGTTCAGTGGTTTTCGAGATAAGCGTGGTCAAATTATCTCGACTTTCTTTTATACTACGTATAGAAGATAGTAATTTTTAAATAGGTGGCAACTCTATAAAAAAAATTAAAGCTCAGGCCCTTCCATTTGGTATCTCATTTTGTAATCCAAAGAACGGCGAAAATATTTTAACTTTTTAATAGGTGGCAACCCTACTCAAAAAATAATACATTATTGCACATGTAGAGGCTAAGTCTTTCCGTTTGACAGTAATGGTGCAGAACTAATTCCTACGCTTACTATGATTGAATATAGCAATTTTATGAACAGGTGGCAACCCTATTCGAAAAAAGCATTAGTGGTTTTCTAGAGGCCCTTTCATTTGACACCTCATCTATTGTAATCCAACGAACGGTGCGGCTCTTATAGTTTTTTCGACAGGTGGCAACCCTATTAAAAAGTAAAAAAGGTCACTCTCCTGTCGATACAGAGTATATTAGATAAAATATCTTCAAAATCCGTTCAGTGGTTTTCGAGATTACCGCGTACAAAAAATTTCGACTTTCCTTTTTTATACTTTGTATAGATTCGTATTCGCATCCACAATTCTATTAATACTTGTATTCATACTCAATTTCACACTCTAGTAACTGAATGTCTTTCAGATCAAAAATGTTTCCGCAGACTTAGTTTTCTTTAAAAAAATTTAATCTTTTTATTGTCTTCTTCGCAGAAACAACAAGAAGAGCGCTATGAAAAGGCTAACCCTTTTTCAGAAACGAAAATGCCATTGAGCTCTACGTTAAACATCACTATTTTCTCAAACAAAAATATTTTAATGATTTATTTTCATGCTTAGTATCTACGAATATAAGTAAGTAAATTTTGCCTTTAGCGAACATTCGCACTTCCTATTTTCCCATGAGCGTATCATCAATTATTTCACAGCCAATCGATCGATTGCCTCATTTCAAGGCAAATTTTCAACTCGCCATGCCCCATGCACCACGCACTTCACTGCGCGGCCTTTCATACTTTATTGACTTTGATGTGCCGCATAGCGAGCACAATGTGTACGGTTACAGTTGTGGCAAATTGTCGAATTCGATTTATTTAATTGCAAGTGACCGAATGAATATGGAACATGCACAATGCTACGAATGGCGTTTGGCAATTGGCGATGGCACACCGGAAGTGTGGTGCGCTGAAGCAGCAAAATGAGTAGATTTGATGTGAGCGCGAGATATGAAGTGAGCGAGTAAATACTTACATACTTAAATAAAGTGTTCGTAAGGTAATTGGCTTCGAATGCCGTGGGCCATGAATGGGTGTGTGTGTGTGATGATGATGTTGCGATGGCATTGTAATAAATAAATTATTAATAGATAGAAAAAGAAATAAGTACATATTTTTAGAAATTAATCTGAAGTGCTTAGGGCAAGTAAGGATGGGTAAAATTACTGAGTTATAAATAATTTCGAAATGTATATTTATAGAATGCAATATGAGTAACGGTAGCATTTAATAGCTTAACGAATTTTAAAAAAGATTTTTATTTTAAAATTCGTTTGGCTTTATTTCGATCGTTTAATTACACTGGTCGACGGCCAAAATTTACCAGAGACGCCGTTATGAAATTCTTATGTAAAATCACCCCCTGATTCCGAAAATCAAGGTTATTTTTAATTTTATGGTACCGTTTTTGAGATATTTGCAATTTACCGTTTTTGCAAAAAAAAAAAAA
>NW_016157519.1:171461-186021 GCF_001687245.7 Rhagoletis zephyria | reverse complement strand
TTTTTTTTTTTTGCAAAAACGGTAAATTGCAAATATCTCAAAAACGGTACCATAGAATTAAAAATAACCTTGATTTTCGGAATCAGGGGGTGATTTTACATAAGAATTTCATAACGGCGTTTCTGGTAAAGAGAAAAAGTTGAAATTTGTGGTCCAGTGTTAGCGAATACCAAGAATACAAGCGAGACACTGGACGAGGGTTTGCCCGCTAGATTCATAGCCTCGCATAAAGATTTTGGCAGAGGCATTCACAATGACGAAGGGATAAATCGCAGTTCGCGGTGTGGGAGGTAAATGGGGTTAACTAGACTACACAGGGTTCCATTACCATAACAACGCGGAATGGGTAGAAGCGAAGTGAATGAGTGAGTCAGTAGGTTACTTCTTGACGAAGATTTTTTATACAATCTTGCACACAGTTAGTTTATACCCTGAATTAACATAGGCATAATATATCCGAATATTCTTGCCACCTGTTTAAAAAGTTCAATTCAGTTTAATTAGTTAAAAAGCCAAATGAAATTTTACAGTATGAGTCTCAAAGGGAGGAGGTTTATATTTCGAAGATATTTTTGAAGACGGTTGCCACTTGTTTAATAACTATAGTTCAAATTACTGAATTAATTTATAAATATAGCGAATTTTTACAATATGTGCATAAAAACTTGCTTACGAAAGCTTTACTTTGAAAACAAGTTGCACAAAGTTGCCATCTGTTTAAAAAGTCTAATTCAGTTTAATTAGTAAATCAAGTCAAATGCATACATATATTTTATCATTGGGTGTCAAAAGAAAGTTATTTAAAAAAAAAAAGATATAAAAAATATTTTTGGGAGGGTTGCCAGTTATTAAAAAGTGAAATTAATAAGTTAAATCAAATATTATAATATGAGCACAGAAAACAGAGGGGTAAGAAAGCTTTACTTTAAAAATATGTTTGAAGAAGGTTGCCACCTATTTGAAAACATAAATAATTGATAAGGCCCACAAAATATTACAATAATATGCGCATGAAATGAAAGAAAATAAAGGGAAATAAAATATTTCAAAAATTTTTGGAAAAGGGTTGCCATCTGTTTGGGAAGTTAAATTAAAAACTTAGAAGAAACGAACGGGGGCTTTATGAGTAGCTTTTATTATGCAAATAGGTAGAGGTTGCCTGCCCAGAGACAACCGCTAACAGAAGGCAACTTTGTGGTATTATGTGTGTATGTACTTTTAACCACTCACCTCGTGTGGCCGCATTTGCCACTGACAGCAAAATCGAATTTATTTCTATTGCATGCGTCTATGCAATAAATTCTGTTGACCTACCCACAAAGTGGAGAGAATATTCAACACAACTTGAATGAATACTAAATATACAAAACATATTTCTACTAGACGAATTTTTTAAAGCAATGGTTAAATAAAGTATGTTAAACTGGACAAACCTCTGGCAAAAATGGCGCCTGAATGGTCCGCACTGCTTCGCCATTTAACATACAATTTTATCACATTGCGCATTTCGCGACAATTTCAGTTAAATTTAAGTTATCGGCGGCATCCAGATATGGCTTTGTCGCCGCTATAGTTATAATGATCGAATTTACAACTACAATATGACCGCAGGCGGCAATAACTTTATGCTAAGTACATATGTATGTCACAGGAAAAGCTAGCACGCAGCGGCAAGTCTGTCTCTTGATATGCGTATGTATGTAAGCTTGTAGGTAAGTAAATATTAAATATTTAAGTATGTAATTGCCATTTTGGGAGCGCGCTTTGATTTATGACTTTGCAGTTAGCAGCCATGTGACGCCCACGGCAAATACCGGTTGAACCGGCCAAAGTCCCGACGGCCTGTTTGATTGACGTTAGCAAAAATTGCGAATAGCGAATTGTGTAAATATTGGTTTAGTCAAAGCAAATAAGGTAGCCAGGCTGTGCAGGCACCCCCACATCTAGGGTACAAAGCATAAATAATATTATACATATTTAAGCTGAAGTGTTTGTTTGTATGTATGCAGACTTATTTTTAGTTATGTGTATGTAAAAATGTCAATTTTCTTCGTCAAACAATAATTTAGGCAGGCGCCAGTGGCATTCAGAGCGATTTGATTGATTGGCTAACTGTTTTGTTTTTTTTTTTTGCTATGAGAGACCGTTTATTAAATGCGAGGGAATTAATAGCGAACTAAAATCGGATAATAATCAACATACAAAAGCACAAACAATATTTATGTAGCTATTTCTAAACTGAATACGCTGCACAGTGGTCGGAGAGGCCAAGCTTTACGCGAAAAAATTATAAGAACTATTACGATGGTAATAAAACTGTAGAATCATAGTATCTTTGTCATACTGAACTCAAATATGTAGGCCATAAAATGTATAGTTTGACAGTTCACAGTTGTCAAATAAACTGCCAGTTGCCTTAAACAAAAGGAAAGCTTTTTTAAATGCCACCGATAAGGTTTTTAGACACGCTAGTCAACGACTTTATGTGATATTAAAACTTTGACAGTTGGCAGCTGTCAAATCAACCATCAATTTCTTTGTAAAGAAGAAAAACTTTAGAAAATTGCCGCCGATTGTGGTTTTTAGACACGCTTGCCACGAATTTTAAGTCAAATAAAACTGGAGTTGACTGCTGTCAAATCCAGTGTAAATTTCTTGAAAGATAAGACCTTTTTTTGAAAATTCTACCGCTTAGGTTTTAGGCACACTAGTTACGAATTTTTTGCTAAATTAAAATATTGATAGTTGACAACTGTCAAACCAATTGTAAATTTGTTTAAAAAGAAGGGAAGCTTTTGGATGTTGCCACCGTTTCTAAAAATTAAAAAGACGTTCTTAAAATGACGTTTATTACGTTTTGAGACATGCTTATCATGAATTTTATGTGAAATGAATAATTTGACAGTCGACAGCTGTCAAATGGACTGTACAGTTTTCTAAGAATAAGAAAATCCTTTTATTAGGTTTTGAGATAGACTTATCATGAATTTCATGTCAATATAAAATTTTGGCAGCTGTCAAATAAGCTCTAAATTTCTCCAGAAATAAACAGCTTTTCTCAAAAATTAAACCTACTAGGTTTTAAGACTTACTGCAACTGAAATAAGAAACTTAAAGAAAAATGACGGAAAATATTTTTCACTAATCTGTGTCGCTTTCAAGAAACTGATTAGTAAACGTTCTGTAGATTTATTAGTAGAAATAGCAAGTTTATTTTTAGGATTTAAAATTATTCGTAATCAATTATGCCAAAAAAACTCTACCTACAAAATTTTATAAAAATCCGGCAATTCATTTAAATTTTCAAAACCTAATTTTAATTTTGTAATGTGCGAATTGAAGAACCCTTAACTATAAAATTAAATAAAAGTTCAGCAATTTTGGACATCAGATTGGATGCGCTATTTTCAGTTTTTGTCTTTTTCAATTTACTTCGGATTTGTTAAGACACATCTTGTGAATTATATGATGCTAAGTATAGAATAAATTATATACATTTTTATTGTCGAATTCGTTTAATTAAAAGGATTCAAGGTTTGCTCAGAGGGTACTATTGAAAATACTAATTAGTTTTGATTTCGTTGGAGATTTTTGAACAAATTCAATTCACTATTCATGCTAATTCATCACAATTTACAAACATAGAACTTTTCACGTAAAACATGGCCTCCCCGACCACTGTGCACTGTAAGCATAACAAAAGACTTAAGCAACGAACTTGCTGCGAACATTTCTCATAGCATAAATTAATTGGCATACAATGTGCAATTGCAAAACATTAAATCAAATCAAATCGATTCGTTAGAAACAACAGCATGCAGCAAGAAAACCGACTAACAGCTGCGCTGCTAAAACTAAAGAGTAGCGTGTGGCAGCGGTCAACACACTATCCAACGACAATCGGACAAGACATGACATGTGTGGTGCCATTATAATTGTTGTTATTGTTATTAGTGTAGTCTTAATTTTTGTTGCTTATGTCAATACTATTTAGTTTTTTAGACTTCACTGTTGTTGTACATATATATAGCATTCGCTCAGCAGCATTGTTCTTGTCGGTTTCGTTATTGTGGTTTCTGCGGATGTTTTAATTGTTGTTGTTTTGCTTGTTGTTGACAAATGTCGTTGCTGTGAGGTCTGTGCATAAATTAAAGCAACACCTTCGTTTCACTTCTGTTCGTTTCGTTTTGTGTTCGTTTTCGACTTCATATATGTCTGCTCATTTGATTTCGCTGTTTGACCCGTTTGGCGGCCGGAGGCGTTTAATGTGTTAAACTAAACACACACACACACACACACACACACACACACACACACGTAAAATGGCAGCTCTATGAGTAAACACGCAAATACAGAAATTAACGTTGAGTAGTATTTAACACGCGATGGCAGGATATGCGGTGATAATAATAGCGAAAGGTGGGAGGAGCAAATCATTAATGAGCTGAATGTATCTTTTGACTGAAATTTTCATATACGAAGGGGATGTGCGATTGAAAAACTGAGTGGGTATTTGTCTGAGGGTTTTACTTCACCTATCCAAGTGATCAGGAGGGAAAGTTTATGGGGGAGCAGAGCAAAGTACGAGCACTAAATTGGTAACCAGCCTTACCATCACAAAGGAGCACTAAGGTGGCGGCACTTACAACTTCTTTTCAATTAAAAAAACCTTTATGGATACTGAAAAAAAACCAAAGTATCACAGAGTCAGGGGAAGATTATTTACTCCGTAGATGAACCAGGTCTGAGAAAAACCTCCAGCAGAGATTCAACGCTTCACAGGGCTGGCGAACCAAAAGCACGCAACAAAATAATTTGGGCATGGTATTAATTGAGAACCCCGATCCTCAACTACTAGTTGAAGTTGCTATTTAATCAAAATATTTTCTTTTTTCGTTTAAACTGGAGACTAAAGCGAGATCTATTCACACCCAACAATATAGGTCAGAAATGCCAAAAATATAGACAGGAATCAACAAAAGCCAAAAAAGACATTCAATTCTTGAGTTCCCGTGCATCATTTATCAATAAGCTTTGTGTGCTGGTTTCACCTCCATTGCAATAAAATGGTCGTAATCACCTAGTGAACCCCATATCTTCGTAGCCATTAAATAAACGACGGCTTATACGTGGCTGGCAAAGTTTATAGCTTTTACGGATATGTGGCAGAAATTATTGAATTTGAACGTAAAGTTTCAATGCGCAGGACTTACATGAAAAAGTAGACGAAGCAAGAGGCACCGAGGAGTTTTCTTTGGTAATAAATTCTGTCATCAGAGAATTTTCATTGGGGTTTTCTAAATGCAAGGAGTTATCAGAAATACTCACTTGATGTAATGTAATTGCCAAAATTCGATTGGTTGGAAATCGAAGATTTTATAATGGAGCTTATTGGGTTCCAGTGTAATTCAATATGGACTAAAAATTTTGTCGAAATAAGGAAAGAGCTGGAATCAATCCGTCAACCAATTTGACCAAGAATGCTAATACTAGCTTTTGTTTGCTATCTTGAGCATAATTTAATCTACCTATGCATGTGAGTCCTTACCACTTACCAAGTAAGGTAGACAGAGACATTTAAGGGCGGCTTCGCCGGCTTAGGTCAGAACTTTTCTTCCATGTGGTATAGAACAAGGAAAAGCTGAGCAGATGAAGTGTGAGCACTGCGAAAAGTTTAAGAAGCTGAAAACCACTGAAGAAACAAAAGAAAACCCCAGCTCTTCAAAGCGAAGCAGACCCACCAGGTCCATGCCAAAAGAACTAGAGAAGCTGAGTAAGGAACAAATCAGAACCACTTTACGAACTTGGCGTAAAAGGTAACAAACATACATGCCAAGCACCCAGAATTGAAACTCAACGCGAAAGAGATCACTCTAATCCAAAAAAGCTTGCTAGAAGAGATGCATAAAACTAAAAGCCTCACCAACTGACTTGGTTTATAGTTCAAATATATCTTTAATCGATTGCGATTTTTGACAAGAAATAATCGCTTAATTTTAGTGAATGCCCCTACGAGTCTACAAATCTTTGCCCATTTTTAAAATCTCTAAACTAAATATAAATAAACACTCACCACTTTTAAGGCTTTTTCAAGCAATCATGAAACTTAGCTCGTTGACCCTTTATTGATGCCCGATCTATGTTGAGGTGAATGCCAAACTCATTAGAGTATTATTTTTTAACACAAAAAAATATCAGAAATCACAATTTACAACCCAAACACTCAACATCAACGAATTCACCTTCATTAACGGCAGCAAAACCGCAAAAAGTCATCATTTTAATATTTCCACACTTTCGAAAGCCAATTTGCTTGTACTTTTCGCTGTTGCAAAGCACGGAAGCAGTTGTCAAAATTAAGTATCAATAATTTCCTTCATCATACACAAATGACATAAGTGTCATTCAATGAAGCTCGCAGTCGCGTGTTGCATTTGACCTGCTCATTTTGCTGGGCCCCAAATGGGTATATTCCTTCAACTCTCAACCAAGAAAAATCAAAAAAAAAACAGAAAATTTTTAACCAAAAAGACTTCACAGCTGTGTAAGCCTCACACATTTTCTAAATTTACTAAATTTATCAAACGTGCAGCAATCAATAATATTTTTCAACTTCAACCCATTAATCGTAATCTGAGTCGTGATGGCACTTACTTTCTACGATTTTTATTTATTTTTTTTTTTTTAATATTTATTAACATGAACGAAGATATCAGGAAATTACGAAATTTTATTGCTGTTTTGAGTGCTTTTATTACAAGCGATTGAGCAAATGTTAGCACATGTTGTATGGGGGGAAAACTTAAACAGAAAAAAATAATAAATCGAGAAATGATGTGCTCTTGTGAAGCTGAGATTGATATTAACATATATGTATATGGGTCATTCCATGCAAAATTTACACCTCTATATTTTTTTTGGTGTGAAACATTTTTTTTTTACATTCTTTATCGACACCGATTTTCTTATTTCATCATGATATTCGAAAAAAAAAATGCCGAAATTTTGAAGTATATTTTTTAAGTTGTTTGCATTTAATAAACAATTTGTTGGAAAAAATCAGTTCAATAATAAAAATGTGCGTATTTACCTTGGCTATCTTTTAGAGTGTGAGATAGATTTGCATTAAAAATTTTAATTTTTTAAATATTTTTTTAAAATAATTTTTTACAGTGAACTCCGTAAAATTTTACAACTATTTAGATTACAAAAAAAAAAGAAATAAAACGGTGTATAATTAAAAAAAAAATAATGTTAAAGAAATATAAAAAATGCAGTGTTTAATGCAAGAATTTATTTATTTAAATCTATCTCACACTCAAATTGAAAACTGAGGTAATTAACATTTTCAATATTTAACTGATTTTCTGCGACAAATAATTTATTAACTGCAAAAATTTAAAAAAAGATACTTCAAAATTTCGGAAATGATTTTTTGGGGATTTTCGAATATCATGATGAAATAAAAAATAGGTGTTTTTTTTTCGAGAATCTAAAATAATATATGTCACACAAAAAAAAATAATGAGGTGTAAATTTTGCTTGGAATGACCCATATGTTTATGGCCTTTATTGATTGCTGAAATTTTTTATGATTTTATTTTGGCATGTAAATCATTTTGTGTAAATAGCTTTAGAGCCTAATATAGCCTAACTTTAATATTAACAAATACACCATAACTTATCGGTAAATGTCGATAAGTAAAGCGATAATAACTTTTATATTTTTTTTAAATCTTGTATGCTATTGATTTTAAATTTGATAAATATTTCGGTAACGACACCATAGATGGTCAATAAGAATATCGATAAATATATCGATAAGAATACTCATGCTGATATACCTAGATGGACGTGTAAATTACGGGGCCAATAACGCGAATGAGTAAGGCTGCATCTATATTTTTTAATGAAAATCATTTTCAAAATCATTGCGAAATTCATACAAATTAAACTGAAATAATTTTAAAATAATACTAAAAAAATTCAAAGAAAATACAAACATAAAAGAAAAGACGAAAAAACACAAAAAAAAGAAACATGACTCTAGAGTCTAGACTATAAAAATCACTATTAGCGTTGTGGTACTACCCAAAAGTTTTGCATTGCATTACTAACCCATCGAGTTTGTTGCTTAAGTCTTTCGATTTGCATGCCCGTATGCGCGCGCACATAATTGGTCAGTCTAAACAACATGCATTTTATCACACTAATTGCATATTTATGTAGGTTGATGCTTCTTAGAAGCATACAAACAAGCTCTCAAAAGCCAATTATGCGCAAATAGTTTATTATTTATTTGCAACCAAAAGACTTTGCATTAGTTGCTACATCCTTTAATAGCAAAAACAAGTGGCACAAAATTATGCATTCGTTTATATTTTTAGATGGTACTAAAATGTATGTTGCATAGAAGTGGCACAACTGACTCTGTGCGTTTTTACCTAAATTCTAAGAAGTGCCACGTTGCTCACTTATCAGATGCAACATTGTCCTTTTACTTACTTATGTATATGGTGCTATGTATGCACAACAAAGTCGGTGGGCGGTTAAGCAGTGAGCAATAAGCAGCATTTGCCTACACTACTCGAATTAGACGATTAGCATTTGTGGGCATGATCATGCAATTTTGCCAACCCACCACTACCATAAATGCATTGCACTAAAAGGATTTCTTGTTGACAGCTATTGCTGCGGGGAATGTCTGCTCGTTTCGAAAATATGTCTTTGTGTGTTTTCGATAAGCTAAGGGGGTGATTAAAAGTGAATAATCACTTAATTTTTTTAAGATGTTCTGCTTGTAAATATAAGGACTGTGCCGAATAAAATTGTTTGTCGTAATTTTTCCTATATTAAACTTATAAAACATATAAGTATTGCTGATCGATGAAAAGCTAAAGATTTATCTTCAGTAGCCTAGAGCGGAATAAGCCAGTCTTTACTATTCATGTTAGCTGTACTTAGTTTATCTCAGTAGACTGAATACAAAATTTTAAAAACGTTAATGAATTCAGCTGGAAAGTATTGCTTGATCTTTATAGACTGATATAGTGCCATTTTATACCGAAAACTATTTGGGAAAATCTATAAAGTAATTGGCAATGATAGCGAACGAATCTCGATTGATATATCAGTAACAATGATGTCACTCACAATATTTGGAAAGATTCTGATTCGTAGATGTCGGTTAGCTCACGATATTGAAAAATGTTACAATAACTATTTGGAGTGGGAACGAAGAAAAAGTTTTCGTTTTTTTAAACGTTTAAAAATTATGAATCTTATGCAAAAAGAACTGTTCTTTGAGAGACTTTTAGACTCATATAAGTATTATGTAGGAATCCTACCGAACTAAGTATAAGCAAACCAATATGCCTATATGAAGGGTAAATCAACAGAGACGGCTCATAGTGGGATGTCGCAAATAGAAAAAAAGTTGCACTAAAGGAAATTTACAATTGAATTTTATGCCCGATATATTCGGAGCTTCCATAGAGGAATCATTTCATATTGCGATCTACTTTATTTTTTATGAAAAAGAGTGTTAGTTAATATATATGTATTTAATCCTGGAAATTTAATTTATACTCTTATAGCTCTATCTCTTTAGTTTGATACCCATATTGCAACATTTAATTTATCTTATAGATTAAATCAAATTAAAATTTTACAAACAGGTGGCACCCTTGCACAAAAATATTTTCCCGGAAAGCCTATGTATTTAGCAGTCATATTGCAATATTTACTTTATCTTATCAATTTACTTAAACTGCAATTTTCAAACAGGTGGCAGCTCTCTAATTATTACTTTTCTATATTTTAAGTTAGACCTTTAGCAATGCAACGGTGAATACCACATTCGATTCCATGTACTAGTTTTCGACATACAGACAGAGAGACAGACAAGAATTCTAAAAATTATTGATTTGGCTTCTGTTGCTCTAATAAAGGCCCCTATATAAATTTTTTCTTTAATTGATCCGCATCTCTGGCAGATATTTAAAATCGATTTTTAGCTTGGAAAATAACCGAGAATTAACATGTAGAATTAGATGTTGAACTTGCATCATGAAAAATTGCGAGTGGTTTCAAAAGGTCTCGAGAGATTTAGGAAAATCTTGAAAAAGGCCGATAAAAGGCTAAAAAAATTGGAAAATTTTCAAATTATTTAAATTTTTTATTAAGGAGTTAATAATAAAATGTAAAAATTACAAAAATTTCTGGTTGGAAAATATCAAGGAAATTTTGGCTTTAATTTTTGCTTTGGATAGCCAGTATTAACTTTCCGAAAATTTCTAGGCCCACTAAAGGTCTCTGAAATATACACAACGCGTGATTGGATGCGCGGTAAATGGCGTGGAGCTTTAAATAGCCAAAATTTAAAGACTTTTTACATTAATGATTTTATTAATCAGGTACTTCATTTAAGTAAAACTTAATGTTTTTTCTGCATTTGCAGGATGTTTCTAAAATTAAATGTAAAAATGTATACTTATGGCCTTATTCATAAAAAATAAAATAGGTTTAAAGAGCTCTATAAAGTGACTTTTTCATACAAAATTTCGATTTATAAAGCAGTTAAAGTGTTCTTTATTTTTTATGAATTTGGGTATAAGTCGAAAATATTTTTTTTTAACGCAGCCTTTGTAATTTAAAGAAGTGTTCCTTAAAAATATGTGAATTTATCCGCAGTGCCTTTCACGCTGCTTTATAAACAGAAATCCACTATAAATAAACCTAAACTCAGACATTTAATGAAGCACCGCACAACTGCTCCGAAAATAAGTAGCCGCCTGCCTCAACTCATCTGCTGCTCTTTACTCTCTACTGTTGCAGCTTGTCAATTGCTGTTCATTATAGTAGCGCAAGCGCACCTTAAGCCTTGGTGCATAAATAATTTTCAATTAAGAACAACATACATTTGAGCAGCACATTTGTGTTTTATTTTTTTTCGATTTACTTATTTTACAATTTTTTATTTCTTTTTTTTTTTTTTTGTTTTAAATTTGTTGCTGAAGTAATCACAGAAGTGCAATCGAAACAATCTACATACCGCATGGTCGAATGCTCACCAGCAGCAGTACACAGTAGCGCGAAGAAGAACCGCACAGCGGCAACCACAAATGCCAAACTTGCCATGTTTTGTTGCCACAAACGACATGTAGCGTATAGAGCAAGCAATGCCAGAGTAGAAGTTGACTAGTTACGAGTGCTAGCACATGTAGGTATGTATGCATGCATTAGTATGTGTATCTATGTGTGTGTGCTTGGCATAGGCGCATGCCACATAAAAGCGCATCAAAGTGTCGAAATGTCAATGCAGTCAAACTGACATTGTGCCATTATGATACCAAGCAAATGATTGTTGTACCGAACTCAAATATAAATACATACATATTTATTTACAAATAAGGCGCACATAAATATTTGTAGTTAACTAGTGTAACTAACAAGCATTGCCTGACTGACTGACTGACTGACTGACTGCCTTACCTACCCATTTTCCATGCGAAAAACAAACTTTACTTTAGTTACGTTGGCGCTTCAATTGTGTCACCAGGATGCGCCAGCGCACACACACACACACATACACATACTGAAACATATGCAGTGTATAGCAAATAAATTTAAAAAAAAAAGTAGCTGCACTATGCTATCTGCCATTTAAATACTTGCTGGCTGTCATGCCACTTAGCCACAAAATGCACGAATTATTTTGCATATTCCACCAGCAGCAGTGGCGCATCTTCAACTTGCTGCTATTTGATCTGCTTCTTCCTCTTAGCCTGCTTAGTCTTCTGCATTTTCTTCCACTTCTTTTACTGTTTGCCATACTGCCTGATGTTAGCTTCAACTTTTGCATTACAACTATCAATAGAAAAAATCGAAAGTCACGCGGACGTTGACGAGGTCAGCAGTGTGGCGGCAGAGTAGAGCAGTAGTTAAAGCTGCAGCGCGTTTCCAATGCCTTTTTGCATTTGCTTTGATGAAAAGGATGACTTGCGTTTTGTGTGTGTGTGTGTGTGTGCATGTTTCTTGTGATGATGTTTTAGCTTAAAATTGTCTATTGTTTTATGCAACGTTTGCTTGCTAGGCTGACAGGTAGCCAGTGGCTGTCATTGGTACTTACTTGTGGCACGATTGCCACTTGTGGCAGACGGAAGTCTTTGAAGTTTTTAAAGGTTTTAATTTTTGTGTCAGTCGAGTTTTTAAGCTCAAAGAATGTGTGGAAATGCTAGTGGAGCAGGTGATTTTTGGGAAATATATTCGGCACAAATTTTTTTTTGGTATCAGGGGCCGGGTTTGCGTGCTTTGAATGACAATTTTCTTTATTTTGTTTCAAAGGGATGCCCATTTTTTCCCTTTCATTTCATTGGACGAGAATTGGTTTCCAGTTTCGAAGATATTTTACTTTGGCATTAACAAAACAAATTTGGTTTCGTGGGTGAATTCCAAAACGAATAACTGCATAGATATACATATATGTACTTATGTATGTCAAATGAAACCGTTAACGATAACTAAGTACTACTAGGACTAAAAGTTGTCATTATTTGCCATTTAGTATCTAACAAAATAATTAGCGGTAGGAAGAGAGGATATCGTTGGAAATAGATATTTCGATAAAACATCTATAAATATCAATAATTATAAAAACAAGAGATTTGCATTTACAAGTATTTTTTTTTTTTTTTAATTTTGAAATGTAAACATTTAATGTGGAGCTTAAGACTTAAGACTTTTTCAACTAAGTAATATCCCTTTTTCTTTTTGGAGAAACTCTAAACGAAAACATGTTTTTAATGCTTTAAAAAAACGTTCTTATACCTAATTATGTAATTTAGTTTAATTAAATTTAAATTGCACCATTGAACTCCAGTTTAAAGCATTTACAGCACTGACTTCGTGAATTTGGCTCATCAAAAGGTGATCATTGCCGAGTGACTATTCACAATATCTTGAAATATTTGTATGTATGCGTCGCTTTCAAGTATAGTAATTCAAATTACAGTAATTATCAAAGATAATGAACTATTAAGAGCGCTCAGGTATTCTCAGATATGTACTGACTATGAATATTTAGCTATTGTATAAAATCATTTTTTGGGAATTTTTCGAGGCTTAATGGCAGTTATCATAATTACTAAACAGCATGATAAACTTTTTATGGCAATGAAAAAATTGGAAACTTAAAGATTTTATGTACTTACATATATATTGATGTTTGTCCCAGCGTACTTAGATATGTATGTATTTATGTGTATTTACTCACTGCAATAATATATTGTAATGGTTTTTTTTAGATATTAGTTTCTATAAACCTAATGAATTGCTATCATAACCGGATGGGTTAAGCTTTATTATAAATTTTTGGCCTAGCTTTTCTATGCCGAATGATATTGAAATAAGCTTAGCCCGAAAGGTGTGAAGGCGGCTTGGCTTTACATTTTCTCCAAATATTTTTAAATGTACATATCAGTGAAATGTTTACCAGTAATCAGTCACTAATAGAAACTTTTCGTTCTAAGTATCGATTTTGAGGCTATTTTGCATTCAGTTACGTCTCTAGTCTCAAAACAAAGTCACTAATTTGTCGGCTGGCACTAAGCAGGTCATAAAAGGAAAAATGTGAAGGATTAAAAAACTTTTTTTTGTAAAACTATTTTTTTTTGTAAAAGTATAAAATTTAAAAATTCAAAGATAATTTAATTAAAATAAGTAATGTATAAATTTGGTTAATAGAAAAAAAAAATCGACCACGCACTAGGTTAGGTTAGGTGGCAGCCCCTGTATCGGGGCCTCACTTAGACAATTAAGACATTGGTTCTAGGAACCATATCGGACCATAAATACGAGGTTTAAAACACCTCTACACTTGCGCCACCTAGCAAATTGATTCATATCTCAAACTGTTTCATAGTTTGAAGTTTCAAGTCTCTAGTTCATCGGAAAGTTGGTTAAAAATTGATTGCAATATTTGATTACACACACGTGAAACTTAAGTAATATAATACAACAAGTATAAAATTCTGTAAAAAAAAATCTGCTGCCTGGAACATACATCTAGGTTTCAGTGGACATGCAATTAATTGGATTTTAATGGCGTAACTAATGAACCCCACTCTTTGAATGACAAAAGAAGTACAAACTCAAAGGAAAGAAAAAGATGCTGCAGTACAATGACAAAAAAGTACAAAGGGCTTGATAAAAAAATTTATCAAATATTTAAGGTGCAGATAAACCAATTTATGTACATACATACATACATACATATATATGAATTTGTACATCAATGTCAATTAATTGTGCATTGCGACAGACAATAACTTAAAGATAACTCAGTAATAATTGCCTAGCTTTTTTTGTGAAAACAAGTGATTTGCATTTGTAAAGGGCATCTAATGGATGACTACGAAGACCACTAAGCGTGCATGATGGACAAAATTATTTGTATGCCTGCACATATAATAAAAGTAAATATTTATTAATAAACATATTCTTTAGTTTTAAGTTTAAAAAATATATGTATATTTTTTTACAAAAAAAAAAAAAAAAAAAA
>NW_016157519.1:122292-171451 GCF_001687245.7 Rhagoletis zephyria | reverse complement strand
TTTTTTTAAAAAAAAAAAAAAAAAAAAAAAATCAACTGTAAAATAAATCCCTTGTTCGAGGCTAATATTTGTCACTGAGC
The DNA here is from genome assembly GCF_001687245.7 of Rhagoletis zephyria. Lineage (NCBI taxonomy): Eukaryota > Metazoa > Arthropoda > Insecta > Diptera > Tephritidae > Rhagoletis > Rhagoletis zephyria. Next base: position 171,371 of record NW_016157519.1, on the reverse strand, counting down.
TGGGCGTGCGCGCGCGTGCGCACTCACTGCTCACACTAGCGCTATCATTGTGTTGTTGTTTANAGTACTCCAATTTACCACAAATAGACTACATGGTCCAACGATTTTTGCAGGGTAGCGTCTGTGGTTTTTTTTTCGCTATTAGCGCTCAGTTGACGGCGCATCAATCAAACAAATTGCTGATGAATTGCTGGCGTTGCATTCATTGGGCTGCCCATCGTGCGGTGATTGTTTAGTCGGTCAGCGCTGCTTATTCACACTTAGCATGTGTTGGTAACTGTGTGCGTTTGTATGCAAGGTGTCGATCAGAGATTACATCTAATGATGGTCATTTAAAAGCAAATACTGGCTGGAGGCGCATAATCAAAAAAACACACACACACACACACAAACACACGTGCGACGATTGAAAATGTTTGAAATTGCATAATTGTATAGCTCCTGAAATCCACTTGATAACATAGAAGTAAAAGCATAGCAACAACAACAACAAAAATAAACGCGATGATGAAACGATTAAATACTGGTAGCCATAAATAATGACAAATAAGGGAAACATCAATCAACAAATTGCAGCTGTCTATTTGCAGTTTAACCTTTAATTAATGTTTCTCTTCAGTTTTCAGTTCCAAAACATTTCTTTATTTTGCCGTTGTTTGGATTTACTAGGTCAAGGGTGACCGTGGACGTTGATGGTTTTAGGTGACTTTTTCGGATTTATAATTTATGTATGTATATGCTTTCATTTTTGTTTGTGTACCAAAATTTTAAGATAAGCTGAATTTTTGCTTTGTTCAGTGGTATTTAGACAATGGTGTGAATAATGTGTTTCCATGTAAAATGTTTAATAATCTCCTAAAAGTCGCATTTTCATAATTTCGGAGGACGTGCCTAGTATGCAAGACAAACCAAAGTGACTAGGCGACCAAAGTTCATATAAAATGACACACATGAAATGGAAAAGACATTTTCTTCTATTAAAATTTCTTAAATTAGTTTGCAGCTCTCAAGAAAAAAATGCTCATATATTGTATTTCTTGAAGAAAATTGAAGCAACAGAAATAATAAAAATTTTTCATGTGATTTTTCTTGAGTTTGTATTTGATGTTATTAGTTTTAGGGGGAATTTGAACCCAAAAACCCACCCCTTGCGTGCGCTAATGTATATGTAATAGGTAATTATTTAGTTTAGTATTTGTACTAGTACATACATATATTTATATGAACACCCTAATTATGCGCGCACGTGTATGCTTGTATGCACACACACATACATACGTATGCTCGTACAAAATTATGTACATATATTTATTTTGCTGTACAAGTCATTTGCATTGACGTCAACTTGAAGCGACTATTATGACTTGTTCAGTTGGTATTAAGAAATCTGATATGAAAACCAGTTCGACAAGAAATTTTTGTTAAAAACGCTATGTATGATTTTAGTAAAATATGTATAGTAATCGACACAATTCAAAGTTAGAAGTATAAGTGTGTTTACTAAAAAGCATAAAAATTTGCATGTGATATGACGTCAGATATACATACATATGAATGTATTCATGTCTCCACAAATGCACTTTAATTATCTTCGTAGTTAAATTTATTGAATAAACGACAGTCGGTGTAAGAGTAAAGAAGAATTTGAATATCTTGCTCGTAAAAATTTTCGGATACTGAGAAAAGGTTAACTTCTTTTAGGAAAACATTTTTTTTTTGATAAGTATGGAGTGCCATGTGTAATATTTTTTGAACTGGAGATAGTGACAATATATTTGTTTATTTGTTTATTTGTATATGTATATTATCCAATATAATCTACAAACATATGTATGTTACTTGTTATAATTAGGCACTCATGAACAGATCATCAGTTCCATAAAAAAAACCATTTACTCATTCTGTGTGCTAATTTTATGTTTAATTCTCAAAAGCTATCATTTATGATTATACAAGTATTGACAATGATCAGTCCAATACTTATGTAAATGCTCGCATGAATATGCTCATTTATTGGTAGTCAATAAAATCTAGTTAAATTAGCATACCAATCAAGTTTTGTTTTCGGGTTAGATAGTAAGGCCGCTATTTTATTAGTTCAGAGGATATTATTAGTAGTGGATTACGTTGTTGTCAAAGTGGTAAAATCTTAACATTTTCTAATATACTTAAGAATAGTTTTGATTAGTTAGGTAAGTTTTTTGCAGCATTTGATTGATACATTTTTTATCTCTTTGAAATCAAAAACGTACTTTCCCTATACTATACTCCACATATCGGCACTATCAATGGAAAAGACATACCTGGTCTGAGCAACCCACTAGCTAAACGGTCACTAATAGGTATGATTTCCAACATAATTTAATCGAGACTAGCGTTGCCAAACTTGTTTTGAAGTAGTTACAGAGCTGACCATTGCCTTGGAAGCAGCTCGATCTTTACTTTAGACACTGAAACTTCTGCCTCTCCAACTATTAACCAGCTTGTGGTCCATGGCCCTGAGTAGTGCTAATACCTCGCCTTGAAATACCGAGTCCTGTTGCCCAAGAGAGAAAAGACGACTGTTTTACTTATTCTCGACATAGACAGCAAATCCTAATACTGCTCCAGTTTTGTAGCCATCAGTAAAGATGCTACAATCTGTAAGTCGGACTAAGTATTGGGGTTAAGCTAGCAATCAGCCTCAGCAGCTTAATATTGTATTATCTCCGCAGGAAAGTAAACTGTACGGTAGTGTAGAGCTCTTCCTCCAGCTTTTACCACCATCTTTCCTGCTACACTCTAATTACCAGCACCTTTTTATTTTAAGCCTAGCGGTGGCTTTAAGAGCTAATTCGCGGATAAATTTGTTAAGTGATGGTGCATGCAGACCAGTCCCACTTGTGGTAGGGAAAGCTACCACAAAGCACATGGCGATCGTATTGGTTGAGAGTCTGCTCCACTGTACCATAGATGCATAGCTGATAATCGGTCTAATCATAGAGGTTTACATCCTCAGGTACAAACTCCACCTTTTTCCAAAGACCTGTTTGTATTGCCAGATCCGTATTGAGGCTTTCGCGGTCTTTTATTCAAAGTCAGACTCCCATAAAAGTACACAGAGGAAGGATCAACTAATAAAAATAAACAAAAGTAAGAAAATATCTCTATGGTTTTTCGATAAGAAGAAAGCCTTCTTATTTTTATCTCGAAATAGAAAAAAAAATAACAAGTCTGCGCTGACCTGTTATCGAGCCCAAGACCTACTGGATGGCATTTTACGACTCTACCTACTCGGCTACTGTAGTCGCCTTTCCGATATTATTATATTTGATAATTCGAATTTAAAATGTATTCAAGAAGACATCACATAAAATTAAGAATAAGTACTTTTCAATGGATTCAGAGTAGGGGGAGCAAGGCCCTCCGTACTTATGATGCTTTTGGTGAAGATTTCAATGCTACCTTCGGTAGTATGTCATCCAGACCTCCAATAGCAAATATTATGCGATCTTCGTTCGCCACCATTCTGGTATTCCGTAAGGCAGCACTATTTCTTGGTTTGATTTTGTGCGCAGCGGTTACGTATCTGGCCCATCTCAGAATTAGTTTCGAGAGGCCGGTTTTAAAGTTTCCTCGAAGCACCCCTCTACTTCTTATTCCGCTAAGTGACCGGATTGTGACTAAGAGATGGACGAGTCGGAGAAGCTTTATCCAAACTGACATAATGAGTAGCCGTTATACAAACTACTGCCTCATCAATGCACTGCATCTTCTGCCTTAAACACGGTCAGTTGAGATTTCTTGAAATTGCCTTAGAGAAGAGTAACTACCACCTTAACCGATTTTAAATTGACTTCAACTGTGGACTAAGAACGAATTCTCATTCGCACCTCTTCAGTTTAACATCAACCACTTCTGGGTATAAGATAGTGTTAGATTAATCACATCTTGCCTAAAAGAAGTATCAAACGTTGGTCTGCTCCTCAATTTCAAAACGTTAAGCCCACAACACGAGAGAATTACAATTAGAAAAGTAGATCTTTCTGTGTATTGCATTTTCTGCTGTCCCAGACAACATATAGTTTGTCGCAGCGTTTCATAATACCAGCTGCCTACCGCAAATGTGAGGAAAACGTAGGGTCACCTGGCAAGTACGCAGAGGCAACAACGAAGACTTTCCATCCACGCTTGTCCCTGAAGTTCAGAGCCTTGCACAAATCTGGTTAAAGCAACGGAAACCTTCATCCTCTCCGTCATATACACAATTTTTGCCGCACAGATACCTATGAAAGCATGCCAGAACTGGCCTTGCTTTCACTGACGCCCCCAGCTTTGTATAGGCCATATAATTCGAGTACTATCTTAGTTGTATAAACACAGAAATGGAATAGGCCAGCTTAGCACAAAATTTTTAGAGTGTCACTAGGCTTAATCAGTAGTTCTTCATTTAATTCTGGCCTTTTCTCAAGTCGTGCAGATTAAATAGAAAAAACTTAAATAAAAAAATGTCTATTGCACTCACCGCATTCCATCAAAACCATCATCGGAACCATTTATTGTGAGCACTGGCGCGCGTGCGTATGCTTTCGCTACACGACGATTGCGTTCGAAGACAATCACTTTGGCCCAAATCTCATCATCGATTTGTGTCCATTTGTCAAGAACTTCTTGTATGTGCTCCTAAAATAAAAAGAAGGGAATGCAAAAATATAGAAATGAAATCAATAACATAAGACCAATTGAATAAAATCATGCAAGTGAAAAGAAAAAAAATAAAAAATAATAACTGACACAGCTAAAGTCATAAAACCAGCCATTAAAAAAAATATTTGGTAACTCAACAGCTTTGCCATATCTATTGCTTTCAATCGTACTAGACAAAATTCGCACTTTCATTTTCAATTGCCTGCTAAGTATGTATAGGTGGCCAACATGCAACAGACGTATGCATAAATAAAAAAAAGATAAAATTTAACACTGCAGCCCGGCTAGTTAGATGCAAAGCAAAGCCGCTCCTTAGACTGGAACACTGAATACACTGTAGAGCTGGCAGCGTTTTATCGCTTTGCGCTTTAGTTGTTTTTCATTATTGTTGTTGCAGTGAACGGCCTTGTGTGCAAGTTTTACTTTTACTAAACGCCAAAGTATAGCATGACAACAACAGCAAAAGCAGCAGCAACAACGAATAAAGTAATGCCGCCTGCAGTTGTCGTTGTTGCAAACGAGATCAAACGTTTTTGCATGCCAAAATGCGCCAACTTGCACTATTTTGCTGATTTATTTTCAATTTTATTTTGATTGTACGAATGTATGTATGTGTATAGTCGTACTTTGCGTGTTTTTATTTTTTGTTGTTCCATTTGCTTGCGTTGTCGTTATTGCCAACTGATAATCGTCTAACAGCCCATTCGTTTGGCTGCGCTACGGACAGCGCCTACAGCTGTTCAACGTTTGCAACACTATTTGCTGGTTGTGGGGATTTTTGCTGTTGTTGTCTTGCTACACAATTCACTTTGCGTATCTGGAAAATTTTCTATTTTATTTTCGCAATGATTGCAGCAACAGCAGCAGCAACAGCAGGGGCAGCAGCCGTCAACGGCATTAGTTTCAACAAGATATTAAGTGGTGAAAAATGATGAAAAACAAATCTATGAATAGGTGAAAAAAACTACCATTTCAGCTTCAAGTGTTTGCGCTTGCGTCATGCTCAGCTGCATTGATTTTTTATCATTTTCACATTGGTTTTTTTTTTTTTCAAAATACTGTTTCCTTTAGTTAAACCTTATTTTGTTTTATTTGATATTAGTTTTTAGTTTTCGCCAGAAAATTTTCGCCCGCGCTAATGGTGTAATATATTTCAAATAATATTTACCGTTCAACAAAAACACAACCAATTTCTAGACCATATTTGCTGTTCAGTGATTTTCCTTGAGCGCCTCAGTGTAAAATGAAATACTTAAGCTACGAACTTCAGTAGCCCTTTTGAGCTCATGTATTAAAATTTAGGCTCTAGAAAGCATCACATTATCTTAAAAAAAGGCACTAGATATATCCTCTGTTCTTGTGGACTAAAGTTACTTACAAAGTTTGATGCCGCTAGTGGCTAATGCAGTTCCCCACTATGATTAGAGAGAGTGAGGTCAGCTTAAGGCGTAAGAAGCGAAGCTATAGAGAAGTTATACATACTTTAAATAAAATCCTTTCTTCGAAATATCGTCGACTGTTAATTTTAAACCGTATGATTCATAATCGGAGGGAAATTTAATTTCAAGCTAAATATTAGCTTCTGACCTCTTGAGGTCGGTTAAAACTAGTCCATGGATGTTCGCCCAATATTTAAGCAGTATTTCAGATCACATTTGTATGTATGCATGTAAATATGTATGTATATATAAAAGCATCATCAGCCAAAGAATTCACAGCTACAAATAATTGGCCATCCCCCTTGGCACTGCAAGTGGTAAGCAAAAAAGAATTTGGCTTTGTTTGATGACAAAAAAAAAACTTTGCAAAATCTGCAAGCTGATTCATAAAAAATAACAGTAAAAATTATTTGCTGCTCCCATAAATAAACTTTTAACTTAGTACCTATGCAACGAAAACGAAGCAGAAAAAATTAACAACATTTTATATTTGGCACACCACCCATGAATAGAATTTGATTTATGTTGCAGATGACTTGTCTCTCTAACATTTTTGCACTTTTTGCTCACCCCTGACCATCTGTCCTTAGTTCTAGTTTGGTACGAAGCGCCAAATTAAGCATATCTAAACAAGAAGATTATTTTTGGGTGCAGCTGGTGCACGCTTTTCGCAAGCGCACCTAGAAAACTGTGGGTAATAAAAGCGGCACATTTTTGGGGAAAAATATTTGCAATAATCTGCATTTTTTTATTTGNAAACAAGAAGATTATTTTTGGGTGCAGCTGGTGCACGCTTTTCGCAAGCGCACCTAGAAAACTGTGGGTAATAAAAGCGGCACATTTTTGGGGAAAAATATTTGCAATAATCTGCATTTTTTTTTTTTTTTTTTTTTTTTTTTTGGTGCCGAGAAAATACATTTCTGTATTAAGAATACAAAAATATGAAAAAAAATGTCGCTAACGTCTTTTTGAGTCGCCGACGCTTAGGACCATCTACGCAGAAAAAACTTGTATCATACTTATTGCTCGGACCAGAGCTATGAACTGAAAGTTGTTCGAGTTACCTTATCACATGGTGCCTCATGCCTTTGTAGTTTGGTGGCCGTAGGCAACATAAAAACTACCATACGTTTTAATAAACTCCAAAGGATGGCCTTGCTTGCGATCAAAGAATCAATGCGAACTTGCCTAACATAGGGTATGGTGGACGCCTGCGATAATTTACGTTTTGAAAAAATGCAAAGGGTCCTTGTAATAATATGTATGTTGAAATATACCTGGTCTGGAAGGAGATTCCAGGTCTTAACGCCAGTACGAGAAGTCTGGAATTGAGCCACGGAATTGAAATTGGTAAAAAAACGGGTCAAAATGAACGCGGATATCTTTCATATTTTATAATATGTCAAGACAGCTAAACAGCCTTTCAGGTCCTCTCAAATACATAGAGCACATCCAAAATTTTCAACAAATATTTTGCCACTGTCCATCTTTTGCCAGCGAAACCGCGCTAGCACGCATTGAGTATTTGGGCACTTCGGTATTGAGAGCAACGAATTGGGCGAGGAGCTGGTGAGAGAAGGACACGCACTCTTCTTAGCGGGAGCGGAACTACATATGTATTTTGTGGTTTCAGATATTCTCTTGGGACTTTCGAGTTTTCGGTGGATTAAGTTAGAAGGCCTTATTGCGATATTAGTAGGCTCCAACCAGCCCTGGCTATCCGGTTTTTTTTTTGTACGAACTTTTAAATAGAGCAGACATCAGATGACCACCTGCCGTATTTTAAGAGATGTGTTCTTCCACTTAATAACAGGTCCAAGGAACATACATAAAAAAGTAGATTTCCAAAGCAGCTGCCACTGTCAATAGCAAACTGGAAAGTGTAGCTCTGCCTTGAAATTGCTTAGGCGTAAAACTTTAGCTTCTACCAGTCGTGTGAAAATACCGATTTAGTTTTTATATGTACCGAACTGATTTGTCTGTAGAAACCTCAATTTTGAGGGAGAGTCATCTGCAGTGCACGGACTTTACCACTTTATTGGTAGATCTACCAACTTTTTAGCTGTTTTTTATTTTCTACCATTTCTACCAACAAAGGCTAAAAATCTATCAATATTTTCCCGAAAGAAAGCAAAGAGATTTAAATGAACACCGTGTATACATATTTTATCATGGAACATACCTAAAATAAACATGAGGAGTTAACTTTGACCATAACCAACTGTTTATGGAAATATTTTTCGTTTGCAATACGTTTTTTGTGTGAGACTGCCAAAGGAATGGTGTGCAAACTTAAATCATTTCAAAACTAATTTTAATCAAAAAATTTTGAAGTGCAGAGTAATAGTTTGTTTTATTGTAAAACAGGGCCAGAATCAAGACATCCGTGATCGAATCATATTCGAATCGGAATTTTCTTTACAGCTTTTGGTAGCGAATTCGCTTTTTCAGTTCAAAATGTATTAGAGAGAAAACAACTGTCATTTTGTTTCATTCGATCACGGATGCCATGATTTGGGCCCACTTTTATGTACTACATATTTATACCTTTCTTGTTGAATATTTTATTATTTTATCAAAAATACAATTATTTCCAAGGCGAATTCATATAATAAGGTGACAACAAAAGTTCAAAAACAAAAATTCCACTAACAAATTTTACCCATAATGACAATAAGAATTACAACAAATACATCATTTTGACATTAAAAATCCCCAAGGCGAAAATTCAGCTGCTTTGGTAACACCATCTTACCTGAATTAGCTTTCATTTATCCTAAATGAGTAAAAACTATATAATAATTTTTCTTTTAAAAAAGGCTACCAACTTCTACCAATTTTTGTATGCAAAATCTACCAATATTAATTTTTTCGAAGTCCGTACACTGGTCATATGTGTACATGGCCAAAAAAATGTATATAGTATTTAAATTTTGCAATCATACGAACTCATTACAATTATAAATTTGTCTAGCTAAGTTCTTTTAGCTTTTATTAAACAAAACTTGACTGAAATTTTTAATAATAGTTTATATTTAACAATTTAATTTTATTGAGCTCGAGGCTGTTCTTAATAAAAAATTTTTGTCGAAAAACAATAATAACACTGTGAGACAAATGGTAGGGGTCAGTGATCGAGAAGGGTTCAAACTACCGGGGAAAGTTATATCGGTAAAAAAGAAGTTATACGTGTCCCGGCGTTTCGCTGGGTCACGTCTAGGAATCGAGATATATCGATTTGAAGTTAGTAACTATCATATAGGGGAAACTGTCACCTTTGGTGGTTTTTTTTTTTGACATAACTCGAGAACCACTAGTCCGATTTTGCTCAAACAAATTTAAAAAAATTAAAAATTACAATTCCTTTAATCTGTTCATATAACGTTTTTCTATATAATCAACAGTTTTGCCGGTAAAAATAAATGTATGAAGAAAAAAAATATTTTTTGCGTAAAATATTAGATTTTTTTATTTTTTAAATTCATAAAAAATCCAAAACGGAAAAAAGGCAAGTCGTATTACTTTCACGCAAAGTCACATAACCTTTAAGCAAAATGAGACATAGATCATGAAAATCGATGGACGCGTTTCGCTTTTATTCACAATTAAGTGAAGGTATCTCACCAAAGGTGACAATTTCCCCTATATGATAGTTACTAACTTCAAATCGATATATCTCGATTCCTAGACGGGACCCAGCGAAACGCCGGGCCACGTATAACTTGTTTTTGACCGATATAACATTTCCCGTTGGTTTCATCCCATCCCGATTTTGTCTGTCGCATAGTGTAATTTATATACATATGGTAGAAAATATCGCTGCCACATGTCCTCATTCTTCTTCTTTAACGAGTTCACTGGGATCCCAGTAAATTAGTTTTTTTTTCTTATCATGCTAATCTCAGATATTTTGATTATTCCAGGATAAAAAACACGAAAAAATGTATTGTCGCATATAGGCGTCACGGGAGAATGTAAAAGGTGTAAAAGGTTCGGCAAAAAAAAAAAAAACAATTATCGAAGTAATCTTGCAAAAATACTTGAAACTCAGGGGTATAGGGTGAACATTTGTTTGCTTGTAAGGTGGTACGTTCTAATGTACATACCTATTTTCGTGTATGTAACATACGAATGGAGGAAGCCACCTTCGTATCCAACAATAATTGGCCAAAGCGGTTTGATACCTATTTGACAATTTGACCTTTTTTCGTTCGCTATTCCTAGCCTAGTTACTAACTACTCTGCGTCTCAGGATGCTTAAGTTGAAGGAATATAACTTTGTTTTACGAACTTAGCAACATTTGTTGTTTAGTGGTAAGAAATGCAAAGTAATCAACTGACAAAACCTGTTAACCTTTTGAGAAAATTTTTTTCAGTAATATACATTAGGGAGCATCACGCTCCATACAAAAAAAAAAAGAACAGTTCGATACTGTTTTCCCATCAAAATTAAACAAATTATTATATTTGAAGACTTCCTGCAAAAAAAAAATGCTTTCAAAAACGTCATTATTTTGAGACGTTGATAAAATTTTTCAACATTTGTATGCAGACTTCTTAAGCTTTAACTCTTCTGACCCATCTGAAGTGTCTTTTCAAAAAAAAAACGTACTTATAAAAAAAACGAATTTTTTTGCAGGTATTTTCAAATCAGACAAGCTCGCATAAATCTTGGAATATCATTATTATAAAATCCGGTGTTGAAATCCAGCAACTTTTTTGGTGAGACAGTCTAATATACATATTTGGGCTTTTATTAAGACACATAAACTTGTTATTTTACATATTACAATTTTTTACTTAATTTTTCTTATAAACCATTAGAAAAAAATGTTGAGCGCACCGCAACCGAACAAGTGTTGTTGCTCGCTTTAGCACTACTCACCAAAAACAACATACCCATCAGTAGAGCATAAATAATAAAAATATAAAAAAAATAAAATACAATAATCATGTCATCTACAACAAAATATTTGTGTTAGTTGTGTTTTCCTCTTCTTCTTTTCTTCTTCATCTTATGTAGCTTAGCTATTTGTAAGCGAAACTTGAAATCGAAAACAAAACCACTTTTGATTTTTATGAACTGAAGAAGAACCATCAAAGCGCTGAGTTTGCTAGGCAAGTGTAGCTAAGCTAAGCTAAACCAAGCTAAGACGCGGCGCGCTGATTGTCAGCTATGCTGCGCTGCGAGCTGCAGCCGCCTTCCAACAGCCTTCTATGGAAATATGCCGTTTTTCTTGTTATGGCCGCTTTTTTTTCTCTCAAATGCTTCTTGTTTTCGTTTGGGTTTTTTCTTACGCTTTTTTTATTGTTGTTGTGATTCTGTTTGCCATTTGTTGTTCTTATTATTTTTGTTTGCTGTTCATTGTAAAAGCAGCAGCAGGTTTCTGCCTGTTTTCATTTTCGTTTGGCATTTTTTCTTTTTGTAATTTTTTTCCCCTCAAAACATTTGCCGCGCGTTGAAAGCAACAGTAAAACTTGTACTATAAAAATATAAGCGTTTTTTTGCGTGCGCATGCGCGTTTGTGTTGCTCGTATGCATACTTCTTGTATATCGCTGGTTTTTAGTAGTCACTTTTAGTTGTTGTTGTTGCTGTGACTTCTTGCTGTTTTGTTGTTGTTTGATGTAGCGTTTTAGTGCCTTCAGCACTTTGGGCCCGCTTAGTGCCCGTATTAAAAATTTCGATTTCGTTTTTCATTCTTTTTTTATCTGCTTGAACGCCTGAACCTGCTGACCTTCTTTTCCAGCGCTGCTTCTTCTTCTTTTTTTGCGTTTAAATATTTTTTCGGTTTGTAATTTTTTACCGCTTTCTTGCCCTCTCGAGCGTCTTAGCCGCACTTCCGTTGCCCTCAACAATGGCAAGTATGTATGTGTGTATGTTCTTTTTTAATGTAGTAACTACATATATGTATGTATGTATACTCGTACATACTCATTTGCTATTAAAACTTTTAGTATCTACGAATTTACATTAGTTTTTCATTGTGGCCATTAGTTCTTCAACTGCGTGTTGGTTTCTAATGTTTAGAAATTCATTTGGCGCTCGTTGAGCGGTTCCATCAATGACATTTACCAGATATGTATTATTGTATGTATGTATATGTGTTGCATTGATGTTGTCTTTAACGCCATTGTGGTTCTTCATTTTTACTTTTATGCAAATTTTAGTTTTCATTTGCTGAAAACTTTATATCCAAGTACTATACTTACCATGGCTCGGCACTTATTGCGCTTAGTAGGGGTTTCTGTATGCAGCTCTTCGTTTCTTGTTTTTTTTTTTTTAAATATTGGATGGGGTTTTTGTAATGAGCTTCTAAGTAACATTCCAATTCGAATTAAAATTATTTACAACTACTTTTATTACCTTTTAGTACTTTTTAAACAATGTCGCTTGGATAATATCCTCATTAAAAGTTGGAAAATGGCGAGTGCTTACGCTAAGAAAATGTGATTGCTTTCAATATTGATGTTGATACACCGAAGTCTAAAAGGTACTTCGCGAAACGATTGATCCAGAGACTGCAAATAGAAGTTAGCTTTAGGGTTTGAAATAAAAAATAAGAAAATGAAAGAATTGTCGTTCTATTTGCTCGAAGACAGCAATAGAATCCTTCTTCATATTTACACATATTTTTCAAAGAAAAAAATAACATCTCAATCGCAAATATCTAGAAAACTAAACCAAATTGAGTAATATAATGTGTACATTATTATTCTAAGGAAAAAATCCTAAAGAAAACAGCTGTCCTTATTGGCTAGCGTAATAAATGAAAAACATTGTAGCTTTTCGGGACATTTTAAAACCTTTAACGATTTATTCTCAATCCTTCGCCTTTTACTTTCTAAATTTTTTCGGGACTCTTCGAAACTCTGCCTGTTATCTACATGTAGTTATATAAAGCGAAGGCATTTTTTGTCCAGGTACATTTAGACGTTTTTTAGCGGTACAGAGTGATGTGAAATTTGGTGAAATGGAAAACCGACATCATGCGATACTTCTTTTGAGTCAGAAACGGCTGGACGGATTTAGATGAAATATTTGGAATATTTATATAAGGGTTTTGAATAGGGGTGCCACCTCTTTAAAACCTTCAGTTAAATTTTGGCATTTTAACGTCATGCGGGTTCACTGGTGTTTTGTATATTACCTGCAAGCAACTGCATTCCTTGGTAATCATATGAAAGCTGCAGCCAATTGGCTGGCAAACAGCCGAATAAAGGTTAACGAGCGTAAGCAAGTCATATTTAACTTGAACAAGGGCTACTGTCCAACCGTGACTTTGACCAACGTACAACTATCACAAAGCAAAGCTGTCACTTACCTAGGGGTCTACCTGGACAGGTGACGTAGCAGACGAAAGCACAATAAGACAAAAAAAAAACTAATCTTATTTGTCAATGTTATTGTGGCTTGTTGAGATTTTATTTTTAATAATGCTGAAGTCTAGAAAAAAGAAGTCTGATGAGGAGATGTGGTGATCTCCGAAATAGTGCTATAACTTCTACCGCTTAGACTTTGTTGCTTTTTCAATTTTTCCTAATAAACAATCGTGGTACAAAGCTCAATAAAAATATTAAAAATAAAACTAATCTTATGTTGAAGGCCAATAAAGTGTATAAAGTGATAACTTATATAGAACACAGTTCTAGATCCGAACTGGACCTTTTTATGTCAGAATTTCAACCACTACTTGAGAATCCAAGAATAACGAACTGACATAGAGCTTCGGAAGGCGAAATATGCATCGAAGCTTTTAGCGCACCCAAATCAATTAGCAAGATTTCTATTGCATGTGAACAGCAACTCAAGATTACTTAGGAATGCCAGCCCAGTTGTAATATTTTTTAGAGCCCCTTAGGAAAATACTTACCACAACTATGGAATTTAAGATAAGTGAATTTGCAAACTTATTGTTCGAATTTTAAGTAGGACAGATTTAATAAAGGAAAGTAAAGTAAAAAAAAATCTGAGACTTTGCGGGATTTTTTGTGGATTTGACGGAGTTTTTGAAACTATTTTTTTTTTGAAATTTAGGAATTTTGTTAAAAGAGATAAAACCGCGACTTAATCCCTACATTTGCTACTAGACGTGCTTATGGCTATAATATCTGCCAGAAACAACATTGTTTTTCTTTTTGGTCAGAATGATTTTATAAACATCGTGAAATCCAATAACTGAACCGGGTAAACATCCAGAGAATCCAGTAATAATAAAAGCTTCAGATCAGCAGAGAAAATGCCTGCGCTTTTAATACTATTTGGTTTTGAGTCATAATAACAATAAAACTACTCCGAATCGTTCAGTAATATAAAAATTGTTCATAAGTTGAGGGAAAAGTGGGTCGATATTTTTTATAATTATAGAGTTAGTTATGAGGTTACCTTTTCTGCGTTCAAATTGGCCACTAAAGGAGAACAAAATGTGTCAGTGTCAAAGCAGATATCCACAATCCCAGTTCCCATATCCACCTGCCATTTTGTGTAGCCTTTTATTTTTGATGAAAAGATCTATGCTTAGCATGTAACATATCACATTCGAGGCCACTTTTCGAAATTATGCGCGATAACTCAACCATCCTGTCTAAAACTGTGTCAATGTCACGAAACTAGCTAAGCGTATGTGTAGTTTCCGAAAAGGGTGTTGTTTGTAATGGCATCGTTCTATGAGTTATTACGACGTGACCAAATTAAGGGCCATTTGTGCTGGCTGTAGCATCAGCAGCCGCTCTTATCTAGCGTGGGCTCTGCTCCAACGTTTAAAAATGCCTAGCGCGAATCGTCAACTTTAGAAAGAGGGACTAAGATGAATTAATAACTACCACTTTGATCGTACCGCTTAAAAAAAATAAACTTGTAAGTATGCATATTTATATCAAATACTACTTTAATACCACTCTCCTCTCCCTGTATACTGCTGGCTTCACATGCAGTCGATGTGGCACATTCTCGGCAGTTGAAAGGTTGACAAAAGCATTTGACCAAAAATCACATTTAAAGTTGAAATGTAATAAATATTATTCTTTATGTAGAAGTCATATCTCATGTATTTTATTATATGTAGATGCAAGTCATCGAATACAAATCACTTCATTTTCGAACTCGGTTGACAATTTGTTAACTCTGAACATGCTAACATGCTATATATATGTACATGTTTTGCAATTTTTCAAAAAAAGAAAACATAGACATCTCTCCTTTTACAAATGCAGTCGCACTCACTCACTTTTTAACCTACATACGTACGTACATTTGTGTACACACTAAATTTAGTATTAGTAGATGCATAACTGTAAAGACTAGGTAATGTTTCTGCATCATTAATATCGTACAAATAAGTATCCGCTACCACAACGAGTTTCACAAACATGTTCCTATTTGGATTAAGTAAAACAAAGTGGGTGCAGCGGCGGTGGTGGAGGTAGCGGGCGTTGGCATGAAATGAGCGGACAACGGAGAATGTCACCTAGCAGAAGCGTGATGCTGTGCAAACGTGTTTATATGCATATCTGAATCGACTTTTCACATTTCTTTTGTTGTCTTTACATACATACATACATATGTATGCATCTGAGTTGGTGAAATAATCAGCTTATGGTGCATTAAAGAGACACGATTAAAAAAGGCAATACAAGTAAGAACTGGCTAAAAATATAATAAAAGGGAGAGTTTGGTAGAGATTATGTAAATGGCGAGCAGACTAATTAATTTGATTGGCTTTGTGTTTCGAAGTGCTTAAGAATGTACATATATGTACATATGCAAATATGTCCGTAGATATAAGATTGTAAGCAAGCGTAAGGTTTTTGCAAAGAAAAATGAATGCGAATTAAATATTGATTTTTATTCCTAACTACGCAAGGTTTTTGATATGAATATGTAGATAGATATGTAAGATATTCTTCAAACAATGATTTAAATAGAAGTTCATCATCACAACATAATGTAGAAAGGCGACAATAGCTGTCTTCCAATTCAGGATATTTGCAATGATATTAAAATCAAATATTTTATAAATAAGACAAAACTTATTTAATAAATTACAGCATTGCATAATCATATGACGGCAGGAATCAGCATTAGAGTGGAAAGCGTTGCTTTGAAAAATAATGACTTCAAAAGAAGACCTCTTCATGAACTACTTAAAAGCAGTTGATCGGAAGAAAATTATTCAAAACTGTCTATATGTGTTTTATACTACGCCATGGTGAGAATATGATGCATTTTGCAAAGAAATTCCGTCGTACCTAGTCAAATTTTGTTTGTAAACTAAAAGGTTTTCATTGTACCGAAAAATCAATGCATTAAAGAGCAATTAAATATGTTGACGAACTACATAAATATGTAACACTTCCGTAAAATGTGTCGCACTGATTCCAGTCAATAAAATACCTGGAATGTCACATTCTTCGCAATCATATTTCAATTGCTGAGTGGAAGAACGACCTATCTCGGCAGCCAGCTCGAAAACGCTATATCTCAAAAAACTTTTCCAGAGTGCCCTATTTCAGAACTCGCTTAAAAAACGCCCTATATCAGCACATTTTCAATACATTTTGTAGTGAGATAGGGCGCCTTCAACCAAATTCTGAGAAAGGGTGTTTTTCAATAAAATTTTGAAATAGGGCGCTCTTGAAAAGTTTTTTGAAATAGAGCGTTTTCGAAATGCCCCTGGTTATGTAATGTGCTAGACTTTTATAAAAAAAAAATATAACCTTTAAACAGGCAGAAGAAAAATAGCCAAAACCGATCAAAATATCACTTAACTTAATCAGCTGACCGCGAGGGTATATTGAGGAAAATCTGGCCACCAATTAAAAAAATAATCACACCTTTATGGACAGGGCAGTTCTGACTAAAAAAGTAAAAATTCTTTCGGAAGACAGGTGACAGACATAACAGTGCGAAAGACTTTTATTATTCTATTACAAAAGTCTTAGAAAAAAAGCTCCCTCACTCACTATTAGTGGTTAAAAGCTGTTTTGAGAGAAAGCACTTGTATACGTACCGTTTAGCTCGCGTCTCTCCAACAGTCGTAATGGCCGAGAGCAAAGCACTGGGGTGCATTTTGGTTTTTATTTTTTTAAACTAAAAATATATACTATATTTACATTTAATTAAATTTTTAGGGTCTTAATTTTTTTTTCTGAATTTTTTTTAATTCCATTCAAATTTTAAGTACTATTTTCTTCTTTCTAACCGACTCCAAAAAAAGTAGAAGGTTATCAATTCGTCGGAATATTATTTTAATTTTTTATTTTTTTATTTTTTTTATGTATGTTAGCGCATACTACGTTAACGTTTTTTTCTAAAAAACGGTGGCACCTTAAAGGTGGTACTATACTAATTTGGTTTACATCCGATCATCTTAAATTTTTATATGAGAATTGAAGTCGGTTTTGGTTTTTGCTTAAAATTACTTGTTTGGCTTAATTACTCCTTTTTATAATTAAACTGTCTTCAAATTTTTAGATTTTATTGTTTTGCAGAAGAAAGTATATATATTTTAATTTAATTTATTTTTTAATTAAAGATTATTTATTTTTTCAATTAAGTATACTTTTGGGTTTTAGATTTTATTGGTTTAAAAAGAAAACCAATTGTGTTTTTATTTCATTTAATTTTTAGCATCTTACTTAAGTTTTATTTGCTGAATTTTTTATTTATCTTGAATTTAATTTTCTTTTAATTTTTAGGTTTTGTTTTGATTTAAAAATTAAAATATTTTCCTTTAATTCCATTTAATTTTTTAGTCCGGTTTTGTTCTTTATGTATTATTTATTTTTTCTAACTTTATTTTATTTTAATTTTAGATTTTATTGTTTTAAAAAGAAAAATATATTTTGTTTAAGTTCATTTTGCTTTTAAATTATGTATATTTTTTTCTTTATTTTCATTTTAATCATTTTTAAATTTTTCAATTAAATTTTCTTTCTTGTGTAAGTTTTTATTGTTTTAAGAAGATAAATATATTTATTTCTGTTATTTAAAAAATTTAATTAATTTTAATGTATCTACCCTATGCTCCATGTTATTATGTATTGCAATTTCGGCGCCACCTACCAGATACATCTATAGCTTATACCCATCCAGGTGTTGAGGTAAAGCAAGCATTTAATCTAAATTACCGTTGCAATTTAGACTGAACGATTTTTCCCTTCGAAGAGTTACACAATTTTTATATTACAAATATTAAAATACTAGAAGAATACATTAATGCGATTTTTAAAGCTTACAGCGGGTTTCACAATCAATTTAAATGGAAAATGATTTTTTTATTTTCTGTCAATTTCCATATAAAATTCAAAAAATTAAAATAAAATAACCAGTTCAAGCAATATTGATTGAAATTATATATGTAGCTCGTAATAAAAATTTCCGATTATAACGGTTAAGCAATGACAATAAAATGCATAAAAAATAAAAACGCTAATTTTTAAAATCATTATTCTACGGATCGTGTTGTTGCTACTGACACAAGCTTCGAATTTACCTATTGCATCAGCACTTAAAAGTTTCAAATTAAATTGACGAATTTTGAGCTTCCATTAACGATGAGCTGCGGTCATTAATATCTAATCAAAAGCAATTAATTACAAATATTTATTACAAATGTGTGTTGGTTTATCTACTCTTAAGTATTTTTGCGCGAATGGAACTCTTCTGTATATATCAATGTATATATGTAAGTGTATGTGAAAACGCTTAAAGCGCTGTAATTGACACCATTTACGAGGTGAACGTACAGGTGTGTGATTGTTTACAATCGCGGTATATTTGTTATATGTACGTTGGTATGTACGAGTATGCGGCCGCCTGCATAAATTAATTGAAGATTGCATGAAATTTTGTCTGTACGCTGCTGCCACACCAGTTGTCAGTCGTACAGCAGCCTGAAGTCTGTATTCGATGTGTGGTAAATTGTGATACGAACATACTTTTTTATGCATCGTAGGCAGACCTGCCAACTTGGCTCAGACCGTGCCGTGTTTGGCTATATTTTACTTCAAATGGCGCTTAATTTTTTTTTAATTTTGCTTGGCTTTTTTGAAAAATAGTTATATTTCAATATATTTTTGTGAAATCCTTCGTGTGTACTGCTTTTCAGAAATGCGGTTCTTATTTTATTGCAAAATAGGGAGGAAATTCAGACTCTCCTTTCTATTAAAAGCAATTAAACCTTATTTGGCACTTTTATTTTTCTATTTGGCACTCTTTTATCCTTAATATAGCATCTCATAACTAGGGACTTTTGGCAGCCCTGATAATGGGTGGTCACATATATGTATGTATGTATGTATGTATATGTGGCACGTGCAACGCATAAAATCTCAAATGTTGTTGCACTCAAATGCCAGTTTTTCTCACAATTTGTACGTAATTATTTATTATTGTTTACTGCCACTCGTGGTACATTGTACATTCATATGTATATGTACATATATGTATATGAAAGTGCGCGTAAATGTTGAAATGTAAAGTGCAACAGCCGCTTAGAAATTTAATGTGACGTATGCGAAGCAACTAGCGAAATATTTAGTTGGTTGAGGCAGCGGTTGGCTGGGGCAGCAACGGGTGTGACAATTGTCATTTTTATCATGGCGCAGATATTTTATGGTTCATTGGTTTTAAAACAGTATTGTTTATATATAGTTTTTTAGATATTTTATAGTGCAAACGTGAAAGTGAAATTGAAAGTTCAGGCAGCAGTGAGAAGCAAAGAAACTAAAATGGTCAATGGCACATACATATGTGACAGTGACATTTCTACTTAAGATCTCTTATATATAAATATGAAAACATGCATAGTTAATGAAAAATATACCAAAAATTACCAATTCGCGGAAGACTTACAAACAGCCAACAACATACCTACCTTTGTCTAAGACTTAATATTTTATTTGTAAGCATAGGGTCGCGTCGTCACGATTTTTCTTAGCAATATTATTTAGCTGCCACAAGCAGTGCCACAAAATTAAGCAAAAATTACCAAAATGACAGCAGATGTGCGAGGTGCCACGCATCGCTGCAGCAGCTTAGATGAATTATTTCAATGAATTTTCGATTGATTGCTATTTTGTGTGCCTCAAAAATGATATTTGCTATTTGACTGTGCGGCAAGTGATTTGACATTTCATTGGTATTTATGGGAGTGGCACTACAAAATAAAGAAGGGGTGGCAAGTAGGACATTCTGAGCGGCAATAAAGTTTGGCTAAAAAAGATCTGGTATGCGAAGCAAATTTTTTTAATAGTGGAGAAGAGATATAAAATTTATAACCGATGCAACGTCTCTGCATATAAATGAATACAGAAAAAATATTTGTTCGCCTCTAAAAAATAATTGTCTGCTGTTGCGTTTATTCCCCAGAGTAGCCTTGTTGCTTGGTTGCCCAAAACCGCAACTAATATAGCAAATAGCGACACCACAACAGTTGTGCTATTTTATTTAGAAATATGTACATATACATATAAGTACATACATAAGGGTGCATCATCAATAAAAGTTGTGCGATTTCCATCTGTGTTATATAATTTATTATATTTTAAGGATTCCGCCAAAATATTAAGATTTACGGAAGCTAGAGCGATTTGAAAATACCTCCAAAAATCTCATTATTTTGATTCCATATATAATTTTTTTTAATACACTTTAATGCAGACCTTTTAAGCTTCAACTCATCAATCTTCTGAGTTAATTTAAAAAAAAAAAAAATATTTAAAACTCATTTCATTTATAAAAGACTCGATTTTCCGCGGTATTGTCAAAGATTTCGAACTCACGTAAACCTACAAATATTTCCGGAATATTTTGGCGGAAATATTAAACTATAATAAGTTTTATATTTCCATTGGAAAAACAGTACCAATTCTTTTTTGTATGTAGTGTGATGCACCCTAATATACATACGTATCTACAAACCCACATTTATGCACAGCCAACCTCCTTCCCAGTTTTGGCAAATGTTGCAACTTTCGCTTGATGCCGCTTGCAACACTTTTGCTCTCACAAAAGCGTAAATGTGACAAGAAAACGAGAAGCAGTAGCACCAAAAGCTTTGCTTTGACAACTACACTGCGAACTTACAATGCCATACAAAGTAGCAGCAAAAAAGAGTAGAAGTGATAAAACAACAACAATAAACTAAAAGCGCAACTGCAAAGATTATAGCCATTTACGCTATATTAGTTTCTAATTCCACGCGTTAAATCAGCTGTTGGCGTCACTAAGCGAATGCCTTCACTTGTTTTCCAATGCTTTTCCTTGTTGTTGTTACAGCTGTTACTTGCTTCCGCGTTTTTCACAACGTTTTGCGAAAATACGTATGGGTATATGTATTTAAATACTACTACATATTCACATTCGCAACTCCGCAGCCAATTGGTCTGGTAAATCGTTGACAAAATGCGTTGCGCAAATGCTGACTTCTGTTAGCCATCTGATACGCTAGTGATGCCATGCTGTATATTCGTGATGCACAGTTAAATGTGTAAAGACACTATGTGGAAATTTTTTTTGCGTTAAAGACCAAGCTTTAGGGGGGAAATATGAAAATAGGAATTTTTTTAGTTATCATTAGGTGGGGTTATCACGGTAATGAACAAGTAAAGCTGGGGTTAGTTTTTTGGAACTTTTGCTTTTATAGCTCCATTATAGCGTGGAATCTTGGTAATATAAAAACTATTCACCAAATTTGCTAAGGTAAAACCCGAGATAAGAAAATAGAATAAGAAAATTTAAAAACCTAGCCATAAATTTTTGTTCACTTAAAACCTGGACATAAATTTTTGACCATTTCGAAACTGAACATAAATTTTTGGCTATCTAAAAACTGAACATAAATTTTTGTTACCTTTAAATTGGACATACATTTTTGTTCATTTTGAAACTGGACATAACATTTTTGTTATCTAAGCACTGAACAAAAATGTTTGGTTAAAAAAAAAACTGGACATTATTTTTTGTTCATTTAAAAGTCGAATACAAATTTTTAGTAATCTTAAAACTGAAACTTTTCGGAAATTTTAATTTCGTTCATAACTTTTTGGTCATTTAAAAATTTAAAAAAACATTCTTGGCACTTTTAAAGCTTATGCGTTGTTCACATGAGGCAATTTATAGGCAACTTTTAATTGAAAGCAACAATCGCCTGGTGTAAACGGCCTTTCAACTGATAGCTTCCAATGAAGTTGGAGGGCAGCCAACTTTTCATTCAACTAATTGCATCTAAAATTGCCTTGAAAATTGCCTCAAGTGAACACCGTTTGAACGTACATTTAGTGGAAATATGTATAAAATCTTAAAAGTCATAGGTAATGGAAAAACTGGGCATACATTTTTGTTCATTTAAAAACTTGAAATACACTTTTTACTCTTTTAAAAGCTGAACACAAACTTATATAAGTTTTTGGTATTCTAGAAGCGAGACATACTTTTTTGGGCATTTAAAAACTGGAGATAATATTTAGGTAATCTATAAATTGATCATACGACATTCGTAATCAAAAACCTGGACATAAAATTTTGGCAAGAGTCTTCAACAGCGAAATCAAGCAACCAACGCGGTTTGGAAAGATATATGTACGTCGCAGGGAGTGGTGCTAATATCGCGCTAGCGCACTCTATTTCTTATTTGGCAATTTGTGCAACCGTTTTACGGTTTGGGCAGAGACCAAAATATTTGGCCAGTAGTTACCCTTTGCGATTTTTTGCCACTTGTTAGTGGCCGCGCTTGCTTTCCCCGAGTGGAAGATTTTTCACTGGAGCGCCGCTATCCATGCGTACAACATGGCCAAGCCCAAGTCCACACATATCTGTTCGACATTGTCCCCATTTCAGCGCCATACGGGAATGATGAGAGACTTGGCTCTGTTTTTCAATTCGCCAACCGAGCCAAAAGTAGCATTTTTTGATAAAATTTATACTTTGTGCGATATACAGGCCGATATTATTGTTGGCGTTTATGCATGAAGCCCTATTACAGCTAAACTTTCTAATGGACAAATCCACGACTTGGCTTGTATTGTTGGATTAAATGCTAATGCAGATGTTGCTAATATATGTATTCAAAAGGTTGTTAACCGCCTATCACCTAAAAAATTGTACTGTTCAAGGAAATTGTGAAAACAAAGACTCCTCTATGGAGTACTGCTTCGGTAGATTTCTCTAGATAAGAACAGCTACGCGCAAATTTGAAAATGCGCACAGTTATTATCTAAGAAAAAAATATGATCCTACCAACGACGTACTACACATATCACCTTTAGACCTATCGACCGAAAAATTGGCGTTCACAATTGTGGCGCAGCTTATTGCCGTGGAGCAGTTTAAGTTCAACGCATGTGGTCATAGTAATAAAGCGACATTTTTGACAGGTAACTTCAAACCTGAGCTTTGAAGGGTTTACGGATGCCGCACTAAAGATCGACAGGTGGACTGTTGGTTCTAGAATGGACGAAGGCGTGCGAGCTGCGGCCTGTTCAAAGTGCCCGATGCTTAATGCAAGCATCGTAGCTTATACAAAGCCCAACTTCTAGGCAATTAAGGCGGTGATCAAAAGCCTAATTCTGTAAAAAATCGAATCAAGGACTGTGCCAAAATGGCAAGTATTGAAAGGGTATATACCAGAGAAAGGGAAGACGTTAATCGCGGCAATAACTACGTGGAAGAAGTACCGAACCCCTTAAGCAAGTAGACAGGTCGTGACTGTCGACGAGTCGCAAGATTCTGTTCTGATCGTACGACTAAAATCTCGTATAGACAGCTTAAATTTATGAACCTCTCCGACCTGCTCGCTAGGAACCAGAAACAAATATCTGCTACACGACAGATAAAATAAAAATAAAAAAAAACGGGCAACTCTTTTTTTGCAATCGAGCGCAGAAAAACAAACATTAGCAAAAAGTGTTATGAAACATTTTAGTACTTATATTTACTTAAGAGTTGTGTAAATTCACCTTGTCATACCGATGTATGCATCCAGCAACATCTTTAGCAGCATCCCAAAACGCTGGAGCGAACAAAAATCGTTTATTTGCGTTTTTAGTTTCATAAATTTAATGTAAAAAAATATGTATTTATAATGGGTTAGCGACTGAAAAATGTTATAATAAAATCGAAGATTGTTTAGCAAATCAAAATCCGTCACAGGCACAAATAACAACAGCAGCAATTTTGGCCAATCAACGGCGCTTATGTAAAAGAAAAGTATGGGTTTTTTGCATAGTCGCCAAGCACGAGCTGTGTATATAGAAAATATACATCCATACATAACCAGGCAGCACAAAATTTTCTTGTTTATGCAAACAAAAATTTTCTTCAGCCACGGAGTTTACTATTTGATGTCTGCTTTTTCTACTTTTATGCAAATAAATCGTTACTCGTTGACATTTTGACCCAACAACAAATGAAGTTATGAAACTACATATTGGTAGCATATTGGCGTTGCCATAAAATCAATGAAAGCGCTAAAAGTTCAAATGGGCATACACATACATTTACATGCTTAAATATGCTCATATGCGTACCTACATACATATGCAAATAAACAACGCTGCATATCTGCTTATTGTATAAATAATTGAATATTTGTTAGCCTTTGCCAGTTTTCACCCACCACTATGCTCCTATGCACGTGTGTATGTATATGTGTATGTGTATATGCAGGTCAAAGCACATTGCAGCATAAAAAGACTTGCAGCTGCGAACCCTATATCAATTAATTCCCACTCAACTCAATGCAACATAAATTGTCGTAAACCTTCAATGAATCTTCACAATTTTCTTAATTCACCAATTTAGCTGAAAGCTGGTTGGGTGTAAGGAGAAAATTCCCATGCATATGAATAGCTATGAAATGAATGTGCAACTTTTATACCGCTAATTGCAAAAAAATATAACGACTGCAATTTTAAATCAATCAAAATCAATGCAACGGACAGCGCGGAAATTAAAAGCATAGTTATGAACATTATGCAGTTGAGCGTTACTCAGCGGATAAGGACGCGATGAATTTGATTTAAATAAATGACGTGAATATGATGATGAAAAGCTTATGGAAAAATCCGTGATGCAACTCATAAAGTTAAGGTATTTAAAAAAAAGTAACTATGCATACATGCATACATATGTATATATATATTTCTACTGCATACATATATATGCACTTACGGTATGAAAGAAAAGTTATGACCCTACACCATGCTTACAACACATATATATTACATACATAAATTAATATATATGACATTTACTTTTATTTTCCAATACATATGTAGATACATAATACATATGTATATACATATGACCACTCTCATTAGGTCCGATGTTTCAATATAAAATACTTTGTAGAGTACCGTGCGACGAAGTAATAAATATACTCATCTAACTGTGGGATAAAAATCGTCGTTATGCACCAAAAAATTTACTTGGCTTTAATTCAACCGAATTTTCTCCTTAATTTGATACCCTTACTGTTTGTCGCTGTTTTTTTTTTTAAATAGTTTTTTTAAGTTATTATATTTTTCAAATTTCAAAGTCCTTTGAAAAATCATGACACCAGAAAAAAACTAAAACTGCAGTTTTACTATACATATTGAATTAATTATTAACGTGAATTAATGAAATTATAAAAAAATTAAACTAATTTCCTTAAAAAATTTATATAAGAAATATAAGCGTATGTATTGTGTGTATACATTTTTGCGATCACATTTCAAGTTTTTTTCTCTTTTCTGTTTTAAATAAAACTGAATTAAAAGATGTTATGTCGTTTCATTCTAAAAACAAAATTGTATATTCGGCTTCGATGCTTTAGAAACGTCCCGATTTTTGTTCACCGACCGTTCATCGCAAAAAATATATGATATATAGTAAGAGATATCGCATACTTCTCATTGCATGCATGGCTTTGAGTTTAATGTAGGGACCGTACCAGTTACAATTTTTACTATAAAAATCACTCTGTAACAATTAATTTTTGACATTTGTTTAATTACTCCTTAAATAACAATTATTTCTGATTTTTATATTATAAATCCAAATAAAGAGTTATTTTTTTTAATTTTTATCTAAATAATCTGCAAATAACAGTTAACAGTTTTTATAGACTTGGCCATAACAAACGTAGATATATCAATTTTAATTTTTGATTTTAAAGACCTTCCCATGGGAACGCCCATATAAAATATTATACACATGAAATCACGTATATCCTTTGAAACCGTAATTGTACAATCTATTAGAAGTATATCACTAAAAATAAAAAACTTTTAGAGGCAAAATTATTGGCGCTATTATTTTTCATTCCCTAATGAGCAGCTTTTTCGTGGCAGAAATACACTCGGAGGCTTTCCATTGCCTGTATAGAATCAACCGGCGTTAGCAAAAACTTGTTCTAATTTAGATGCTTCCCGGACCCGCAATCGAACCTCACTCAGCGAAAGTGGTCATCGTATACTCGTATTTCGTTCTATCAAAATTTGAGATAATAATCGATTTGAAGTGGATATGGTATTTAAAATTGCATTTCGGTTGACATATCCATATTGGAACTTTGCTGATGCCATTTTACCTGAAAACACCATTGAAACTACTTTCTTGCTTACGGACCAAGTTTTCGTACTTAAAAATTTCAGTTGTTAATTTTTGGACAATACTCCATAGTTTTTTTGTAATTTTGAAAAAAACGCCACCACTGTATACTTACATTCAACAGCAGTTGACTGCACTTTTGCAAATTTGCATGTTTTACATTCGTTTCGTTGCACAGACAAAAAAAAACAACTTTCATTTTTTTTTTCATATCAAGTCGCGCGCGCACAACAACTGCAAACTTTACAATATTCAATCAACTTAATAGTTGCCACACCGCGGCGCGCGTTAAATGCAACAGCAGCGGCGGCAGTAAGTGCAGAAAGAATAGCAACAAAAGCGACTGCTATGTGTAACAACGGTAGCAGCAACGACAGACAATTGTCATAAATTGCAAACTTTATAGCAAAAGTCATAAATTTTAAATGTCATAGTATATGTAATTGACTTTTATTGCGAAAAAAAAAACAAAGAATAAACATTTAAAGATAAACAAAATCTAAAAATAAAGTTTGGCGCTTAAGTCTTTCGTTGTGGGCCGTAGGCGCAATGAAATCGACTCGTAGTAAGGTGGGAGCGAATGTAGGAGAGTTATTTTGAGGCAAAGCAAAAGCCAAAAGTGGAAGTTGATGGTAGGCGTGCACTCATGAATATTATGTTCATATGTATGTATGTATGTATGTGCATAAATGCTGGATTATGTAAATTCTTATTGTTCTTGCCAATGACGGTTGCTGTATGAGGCAACATTGAGTTGCTGACCCATTTTCTGGCGCTCAAGTTTGCTTACTTTTGAGTGCTTTCAATTGAATTGAGTTGAGCTTGACAAATTTATGTTTTCGCGCACAAATAATTCAGAGCATGTTTTTTTTATATGGCGGATAAAGTATGTATATTTGCCTTGTCTTTATACAATTTGCGTTTGTTTACAAAAAACACCAAAAAAAAATAAAAAATAAAAGTGGCTACTCAACTCCAATAAAACAACCATTTAAGTGAAATAGGTGAGAAAAAGCTTAGGAAAGGAAGAAAAACAAAAGTGCAGCATGCAAAACGTGTGAGAAAAACGAAACTGAAACTAAAGCTCAATGCGATGAACAATAGCAAAAACAAAGAACAACAAATTTAAAATGAAAACAAAGAAACCGGCGCAACGGAATTACTCAATCAACAGTTGTTTGGATGACGTTAAATGTTACCGCTTTCCTTTAAATAACAAAAGACACAACAACAACAACAACTGTGACAACAACTAAATAGAAGAGATCACTGTGCACAGCGCAGACAACAGCTGGAGGGCTGCAACATTTTCCAGACAAAAGCGAGACACAGTTCTCAGGCGCAACAGTTTACGATGGGAATAAAAAGGGCAAGCAAAATCAAATACAAAGAAAAAAGTAGGAAGGCAAGCGATACCAAAGCGAATGTAAATACAAAAATACATAGACAAGTATTTACGGCGCACAGTGGTATTTCGGCGGAAAAAATAAAATTTTTTTAGTATTAAATTTTTATATTTGAATAGTTTAGCCTAGTAAAGTGATATTTGAAAAAGAAAAATGCATTATAGCTCTGTTCGAAATTGACAGTTTTATTCACTTTCGGAACAAAGTATTGGCCCATCAAATTTTTCACAATATATGCAGCAATTTTTATTCTAATATTTTTCAGCCAAATTTGTATAAAAATGTGGTTCATTCTACAGCAAAAAACATCAAAATAGAATTCCTAAACTTTGTGCAAAATTCGCGAAAATTCAGCAAATTTTCATGCAAATTTTCAACTTTTTAATCAGATTTTTTAGAATTTTTGAAGTATGCAAATTTGTAGCTCAATCTATTTTATTATAATAAAGTGCAAGTTTTAAGTAGCTAGGAAATACCGTTGATTTTTGGCAATTTTTTTCACGCAGTCTCTTCCACACAAAGAATTATTATTTTGTTTTCAAAAATACTTTACATGGAAAAAATGCAAAACACCTTCAACAAAAAGAATTCTCAAAAATCAATGCGATTTTTTACTAACTGCGAACTTGCATTTTTTTACTAGAATTCAATGGGCTGCAAAACTGCAATTATTAAAAAGTTGAAAATTTGCTGAATTTTCGTGAGTTTTTCACAAAGTTTAGGAATTACATCTTTATGTTTTTTGGAGTAGAATGAACCGTATTTTCATAAGAAATTGACGGAAAATATTAGAAAAAAAATTGTTGCATATATTGCGAAAAATTTGCTGTGAAAATATTTTGTTCCAGCAGTGTATAAAGTAAAAGCAACAAAATTTAGAGGCTCTTTATTCAACTAAACCTGATTGAAATTTTTGTTCGTTTAAGCAATGTGTTTTTCTTATAACTTTTGTAATTGTTGTTTTTGTTGTAGGTTCATGTGAAAATATAGCACATAGTAGACAAAATAGAAAAAAAATCAAGGCAATTGACCAAATATTTTAATAAATATTTAAGCAGACTAAAATTACACTTTATAAATGCTAACTTTAATACTTTTTATGGACAGAAACTATGTTTCCTTCATTTTCTGAAAAAAAAAAATTACTACACATAGTAATGATAGTATTCGAGGTGTGTTTCAGGCGTTTTTGGGTTTAAGTTTGCATGAGAGGTGTGTGTTAAAATAAACCGATTACTCCCATTTTCGGTATGTTTAGTTATAATATTATTACTAACATATTTATATGGGGAAAATTTCGGAATCATTTGTTCATCGATTCGCTTTTCATGGCCTTTTTAAGGCGTTTTTGAGGTTAGGATTGTAACTGTTGTATGCTTTGAAATAAAACGATTACGCTCAGGGTTAACATATAACGTTATTAAAAGTATATGGACAAAATGTTGGAGTCATATATTCATTGGTGTACTTTTAGGCATTTTTGAGGTTAGTATTGTAACGGTTGTATGCTTTGAAATAAATCGACTACGCCCATTTTTTTTTGGAGCTCATATGCCATGTTATTACAAAGATATATATTTATTTTAAGAAGTTTATAAGGTTGGATTTATATGGGAGGCATGATTCAAATTACAAATCAATCACACCAGTTTTTCGTTTTTTTCTTGATTTATGTCCATAAATGTTAAACACGGAAAGTTTAGGATTTTTTTCCAAAAATTTTACGGGGCTATACCACTGTGCATCGTATAGGAAACAAAGCAGTCAGCTGGGAAATACACACATTCACACTCATATAAATGCATAGCTATTTGTAATGGTTAAACAACGGTTTGAGACCAACTGCTTTAACTGGAGTTGCATGTAGTTGGTGACACAATGGCTGTGGAAAAGTGGAAAAGCCGTCGCTAGCAAGCATAATAACACTGGTCGACGGCCAAAATTTACCAGAGACGCCGTTATGAAATTCGTATGTAAAATCACCCCCTGATTCCGAAAATCAAGGTTATTTTTAATTTTATGGTACCGTTTTTGAGATATTTGCAATTTACCGTTTTTGCAAAAAAAAAAAAAATTGGGTCCACTTAATCATATATATCTCAAGAACGAATTAAGCAATTCCAAAACGGTTTGAAGCTTTTAAAAGGTAATAAAATTTTCTATAAGCTGTGCATACAACACTTTTTGCTAGGCCCTGTAGATTCAAAGATAACGAACAATCATTACCGATTTTTTCAATTTTTTTTGTAAAAATATAAAAAAAATTGTACTTTGCGGGGAAGGATCTCGAAAACCTTTTATTTTTTTGCAGATTTTTTTTCTCTCCCTAAGCTCTGTTATATTACAAAAAAAATAAGGTATCATCGAAGAAAATCGATGCAAAACTACGTAAGTTATAAGCGATCAAATAAAAATACCCAGGTTGCGCAATTTCAACGTATACCTCAAAACGTATGTATGGTATAAAGAAGAGTGAAATATCTAGCTATGCTCTGTTTCTATTGAGTTAAAAGTTCAATTTATGAATGAAATTACCCATATTTTTAACTTTTTTTTTTAATTTATTTATGTTTATACTATATTCTAACAATCTTTAATGTAGTACTGGTAATGTCACTGTAGGTACGCTAGCATAGGTTACTCCTCTTGATCTTCCAACGCCAAGTACTTTTGTTTGACAAATATAACACTCTATTGAATGGCAAGTAGGTTCTCTCCATATCATTGGTGTATCAAATTTTGTTTGTTGTCCTGATTCCCACTGAATCAATTCTACTCGACACGATGTACACAAAGTGTTCGGTGTCCATGGTTTTTCAGCATTTTTAGGCTCAATTCCAAAATACTTGGAGTATAAAGTTTTGATATGATCTGAGAACACTCGTCGTCGCCTTATGATAGTATATTGGCCACACATGAAACAGAACATATCTGGATCCTTATTACACTCAAATTCTCGCGTCCTTTTACTCATTTTATTTTTTTTAATAAATCACGGTTTTGAAATTAGACTTATGAACTGAACTATCTCCGGCGAGCCTTGAAGATGTTATGAAGTTTCAAAGCGCATTAACTCATATTTATACTCGGAACAAGAATAAAATTGAAAAAATCAAATCTTACCTAGACAGAAAGGTTCCTTTTTATAACAAGCCGGGAAAAGAAAATACTACCTGTTTTAGATGTAGGCTTTAGAAATTTTCTGTGTCTTATAATTTTGAAAATCTACCTGCATACTTACCCATAACTGACGGAAATACATGTTTATAACTACATGCCTACAGCAGGTTTCGAACCCAACCACTCTTCCTTTCGATGCAACCACTCTACCTACTATAATACAATTCGAGTATTAAAAGTACTATTTGATTTATTTAAAGAAAAAGTGTTATCATTGTTATGGTGTTATTCGTTTATCCGGATAATATCTCACTTGCACTTTATACCTTTAATATATGTATGTATGTATAGGTACATACATTGAAGTTGCGCAACCTGGGTATTTTTATTTGATCGCTTATAACTTACGTAGTTTTGCATCGATTTTCTTCGATGATAGCTTATTTTTTTTGTAATACAACAGAGCTTAGGGAGAAAAAAAAATCTGCAAAAAAATAAAAGGTTTTCGAGATCCTTCCCCGCAAAGTACAATTTTTTTTATATTTTTACAAAAAAAATTGAAAAAATCGGTAATGATTGTTCGTTATCTTTGAATCTACAGGGCCTAGCAAAAAGTGTTGTATGCACAGTTTATAGAAAATTTTATTACCTTTTAAAAGCTTCAAACCGTTTTGGAATTGCTTAATTCGTTCTTGAGATATATATGATAAAGTGGACCCAATTTTTTTTTTTTTTGCAAAAACGGTAAATTGCAAATATCTCAAAAACGGTACCATAGAATTAAAAATAACCTTGATTTTCGGAATCAGGGGGTGATTTTACATACGAATTTCATAACGGCGTTTCTGGTAAAGAGAAAAAGTTGAAATTTGTGGTCCAGTGTAACAGTAAAGGAGCTATGTAGAGAAGGTTGAAAAGTGTTGTAATCGCAGACAAATGGTACGCAAGCATTTAGCGAAGCTGATAAAGACAGGGAAGTGCTGAGAAAAACTTTGTACCAATGTATTTAGTGTATTGAGAAAAAAATAAAATAAAAATCACACAAACAATAGCCAAGCAAAGAGTTTCCGCTGGTGCTCGCGTGCGTAGTTGAAAATTGACATCGAGTGACATAATGTACATATGTACATACATAAGTATGTATGCATCATGCAGTGGTGTCTTAGTATGCACTTACACTTATTTAAATTAGATGCGACGCATTCTAGAGCGATTATTTAAGGCTGATGCAAAATACATTTGCAATTACAGGCGGCTTTAAATACGCAAAAACACACTAAAATGGGCGTGTTAATATCAAATTAAGTACAAAAGGCATTGTAGACGGATTTTTTTTTTGCATTTTATTGTTATTATATTTTCAATTTTATGCTTCGTTGAAAGAGTAATGGGTTGTAAGAAGTCTAGGGAAAATTTGTTCCAACAAAAAAAATTAATTACACAACCATTTTTGAACTTCCACTAAACTATGCGCCGATGTTGCTATGCATGCATGCTAGTCAAATTCTAAGGGGATTTTACTCCATAGAAATGGGCGTAACCAGAAATTTAGAGAGAAGGGCCTCAAACCTATTAAGGTAGCATTTCAGGGTAGTATATTTTTATATAAATTTGGAATTTTGGAATTAAGGGAGGGGGATGGTATTTACGGGTTCTAAAAGGATGCTCTTAAACAATGTGTTCTCCCGTACAAAAGTATTTTGAGCGTAGTACAAAATAAAATAAAAAGAATTCAAAAAATTTTGAAAAGCGGATAAAACGATCTCCTGTAAAATTTGGTTTCTGGCTCATACGATAATTTTGCAGAAAGGTGTCGATATATTGTAATACTTAAACAATATATAAATCCACATTTCAAACCTTGTAGAGAAAATCCAACACACTTGTTAGTATGTATGCAGTTTTGTAGCCATTAAAGTCTTATAAAGTGCAACTTTCAAGAGTCTAAGAATTCGCGGGTATTTTTTGATATTTTCCCCTCACAGTATTATTATTATCTTCCACAAAAAAAAAAAAATTGTCGAACATGTAACTTTGTATAGAAGAAAAATGGTGATACCAAGGCATATTAAACAGGTAGTGGCGGTAGAATAGCTGATTTGATTTTACTCAAATTATTTTGTCTATAAAATGTAAAATATTTTTAATTTATGCTCACAAAAAAATAAATTGTCAAAATAATTTTGCATGTGAAAACGTTCCTCTAAAAACCAAGTGTTGGAAAAGCAATTATTGGAACTTTCACCTAACTCAGCGACAGAAACGCTGATTACTGGGCTTTGCAAATGATGAATCAATGGGCCTTATGCATAAAAAGTGGGCTGAAACTCCAACTCAATTTTCAGTACAAATTCTTTAGCTTGAGCTCACCCTTTCAGTG
The DNA here is from genome assembly GCF_001687245.7 of Rhagoletis zephyria. Lineage (NCBI taxonomy): Eukaryota > Metazoa > Arthropoda > Insecta > Diptera > Tephritidae > Rhagoletis > Rhagoletis zephyria. Next base: position 137,749 of record NW_016157519.1, on the reverse strand, counting down.
CAAAAACTGAGTCTGAGCTTAAGCTCACTTTTTATGCATAAGGCCCAATGCTTCTGAAATGAAAAATATTTACTATTAATTAAAGTCGCACCAATTTTCATTTTTTCCAAACATAATTTTAAATTAATTATTTTTTTTTTTATTTCACATGACACACTTTGATTTACAAGAAAAAAAATCAGAACAGTTTTTGACACTCCACGTAAATGTAGTTTTTGCTCTCATGCTATTTCCTTATGAATTGCCTTGAGTGATACCGTAAGAAAAAAATTTTCAGAAATCAACGGTAATCTCAGTTTTTCTTTCCTTTTGGAAGACGCCTAAATTTCCCTTTTTTGCCAAACTTAACATATGAGCAACTAACCATACTTTTTTCAACTAAAAATATAAATGTATTTCCTCGCAGCTGCGTTTAGTTTCATCCGAATTAATTTCTAGCATCCAAGTCATTTCAAACTATTCGCTACGCATCGCTGATCAAATCCATTTAAGAGAGATTAATTGTATCGGCTTAACATTTTATTGCAAGCAATTAAAGCAAACAATGAACAAAAATAGGCTATAAAAAAAAGTAACGAAATGGTCAAATGAGAAATGAAAAAATGAGGAAAAAATTGAAAGTCATCATTAAATCGCATACATACATACATACATATGTACATATTTCCAAAGCATCTAAACTAAGTATCAGTTGGTAAGCAATGAGTGAGTTGCAAAAAGAAAGTTGTCACAAAAACCATAAATACGCCACAACTAAAATAATGTTAAATTTTTTTTGTGCGAAATTTTTTTATATAAAAAAAAACCATTAAAGCCACAAGCGAGTGCTAGGCGGACTGTGAAACTAAGCACGGGTGGTGGAGAGGGGCACACTGCAATTGATGAGGCGGAAAACGACACAAAATACTTGTAGTAAGAGAGCTAGCCGCTCGGGAGTGAAAGAGGGAATTAAATGAGCGAAGTGCTTACGTTGAGCTGAGTGATAAAGTGAGTTCGTGCAGAAACGTTTCAGCCATAAATTGAATGATCGGCCGGCCGAGTAGTAAAGTGATTGAAAGAAGCAGACAATAAAATAAGTCGACAAATGAGAGTAGAAGCAGACAGAGACGCTTTGAAGCTTCGGCGCTTCGAGGTTTGGTGACCAAAGTGAAATTACGTAAGACATGCTTGTTAGCGCTTCTCACTGCAGCACTTGTCTGCGATAGCTGCAGTCGCAGAGCATCAGCAACAGCAAAAGCAGCAATCTTCACTCGTCGATCACATTGATAAACACAGGCGCGCACACAATTAACTTCCACAACAAAAATAACTTAGCATAGCATTTCGCTTAAGGCAGAGCACGTATAATAAGCATACATACATAAATGCATACCAATCACCAACCAGCTCTTTGACGAGTTGCTTGCATGCGTACGTGTGTGTGTGTGTGTGTCGATCATAAAGATGATGATGATGATGATGATGGTGATTGTGGTGATAATATATACATATTTACATATTAAATACAGTATTTATTGACAGGTGAAATGGCGACAGGCGTTGTGAATGTAAATGCTTACATACATACATATATATGACCACACTTACACGTACACAAGCTAATACCCTACAAGACAGCTGAGTATCATATGAGTACTCATATTATCATTATCCCTAATCACAAAAGTGCTTATCAAAGTCCTCATTTTCGTTCAGGCCATGGGAAAAAATTGAGTACTTTCCCCTCAATGTTGTCATCAGAAAGTCCTCAGTGCTAATAGTCAAACTACTCATTTATGCCGTACTACAAAAACAAAACTGTAAATGTGTTAGAATTTTTGCCTAAAGTGCTCAGCAATGTCTTGTAGGGTACTTGTTTGATTATTTTATTTCTTCCACTTCTCTCCACTCGCCTTTTTTTTCTTCTATTCCATTTCACAGCGATTGTGTGCAAAATTTTCGGCTGCTTGCATACGCGTATGCTAATAAATGCCAAATTAAAGTGTGATAATGTTAGCTTGACTACGAGATATAAATAAATGCAAGTGGGTATATAACAGTCGAAATATGGCAAATGCAAAAGAAAAAAAAACAGATATGTATGTATTTGAATAATAATACTTTTAAAAGCGCATTTAAGCAAACAAACAAATAAATTTCTGTTTCTATATATATATTTTTGCTTCAAGTCTTTAACTTTAAGTGCTACGTGTTTCGTATTTTATGCATCAAGGAAGTAGCTTAAGCGAGCTGATGACGATTGTTTGAAAGCTTTATTGTTGATGAACTTGTTAAAAAAAAATTTAAAACTTTAGTACTCTAATTTATAACGATCAGTAAGTGGCAAATTTGCTGTATTTGTTTGCGAATAAATGGTCAGTAAGATGAACATTGTACGCTGTATCTGGCGAATAGATCTTTTTATCATGCTAACTTTTGCTCTTTTGGGCTGCTTGTTTTAATCCTAACTTAAGAGGATGTTTGCAGCTCTCAAAAAAAAAATTACAAGAAATGTTTTCATTAATTCTGTTGCATGAAAAATTACTTTGCTTTCGATGTAAATTTTCTTGAAGGAATAAATACATGTACGTGCATTTTTTTCCTGAGAGCTGAAAAAAATTGATTTAAGAAATTTTGATAAATAGAAGCAAATTTCTTTTCCATTTCTTAAGCGTCCTTTTGTATATAAACATTTTTCACTTTTCTGTATTTTTTTGTATCGATGTCTATATGTCCTGACACAAGCCCTCTATGGATTATGAATTCGTAAACTAGCTCGCTTACGACTCGCCTGCTCTCTATCGTTTCTTTCGAGGTTTTCCAGCAGTCCACAATCATGGTAGTTTGTTACGTAAAGAGTTAAGTGAAGAGCCGATAAATTGTTACTCAACTACTATTATCACTGCGAGCTTAGCTTGATTACATCAGCCCACAAAAAAAGTGTTGTGCGCTTTTAACCATGCCCACCTACCGACATGTATTTCGACCCACTGAATCCGAGTTTGAGGTCTGTTTGAGGTCTAAGCTTAAACCAGAAAAACTTAAATCCGAAAGACGATCAAAATCGGCGAACTGATACGCTCAGCATGCGGAAAAAATTCATTTATAAAATCAAATTTTATTAAATTCAGATAATCGGAACTCGCCAATCTATATAATTTTTGTATTTCTTAATTCCTAGCTAAAACTATGTGAAGGTACTAGGAAAAATGTTGGAAACCCCTTATGGCCCAACCCTTGTATGCTATTGAATTTGCAATTAAAGAAACATAATCCATTTTCTTCAAAATAGCTACTTTTTATAAACTTCGCGCAAAAAAATTCAATTCGCCATTTTAAACCCTCTGGCAGCAAGAAAATTAAAATTTAATAAAATTCTTTGAACTTATAATTAAGTTTTTTCTCTTTAAATATAAATTTGCAACTTTTCCGTAATAACCCAAATGCCCTCAATCGCACGCACTCTACCCGATTGCATATTCTTACTACTTAAGTGTATATTATCGTTGTTGGTAAAAGTATGTATCGTGAATTTGGTTAGCGCTGCCAACCTGCTTAATTTCACAAATAGATATTTAGAACACATATTGTTATTAACATAAAAATCAAAAATCGTTTACATTTAAATTAAAATGGAACAGAAAGAGATGAAACAAGAAGAAAACGATCCATGGGCGAATATATAAAAATGTAGATAAGGTTAAAAAAGTAACAAAATATACAAATTTGGCAGAAAAGTATATTAAAATCAGAAAATTACATAGTCCTTAAAGCAATCATATTTTTTTTTTTTTTTTGAAATTTTGTCTGACAATTTACCAAAGCCATAATATGTACAAAAATTTAGCTTTGGATTCTTAAGCAATAGTTGGTTTTTTGTTTGTAGTTGAGACGTGCCGTTTTGTGAATAAGGTCAAGATAGTGGGCGACGACGTCAATGTAATTTGCCGGCGTATTATTACGTATGTGGTACACAGGCGTCAATCAGTAAGCGTATACGCATTCATAATTTTTAACTGCGTAAATTAACTCTTACAAATACAACGTACATACATACATATATATTTGCTGGCATGAAGTTTGGTATTTATTTTTCAAGAAGAAATAGGTCAGCAAAAGAAATGGTAATTTTACAAATTTGAATTTTTTGATTGTATGTGTGTATTTGTAATGTTTGAATAAAACTACACGTTGGGGCGTATGAGTAACAAACGTGAGACCTTTAAGTATATGGATCATTCCATACAATATTTAATTTATTCAATAGTTTTTTTTTGGGGGTGAAATATATTTTTTTACATTCTTTATCGAAAAAAAGAAGACACCTATTTTTTTATTTCGTCACACACATTTTGATACCTTAACTGAATTTCTCCGACAAATAGCTTATTGACTGCAAACAATTAAAAAAAGATACTTCTCCGTGAGTTCCAAATTTCGGGACTTTTATTTCGAGAGTTTCGAATATCATGACGAAATAAAAAAGAGGTGTCTTCTTTTTTTCGATAAAGAATGAAAAAAATATATATTTCACTCCAAAAAAAATATTGAGGTGTAAATATTTTATGGAATGACCCATATGTTTCTACTACACATTCGGATTCTGAGGACTTCAACTGGCCCTAGACTACTGAAATTAGTGAAAATGTTCTTATTGTAAAACAAAAAAAAATATGAAAAATTAGTATGAGACCACCTTTGCAAAAAATCGATCGAAAACAATGCACGTGGTCCAAAGCAACTATTAAGATCTGTTTAAATTCAATCAAATAAAGTACTTACTTTACTCTGAGCTTTAGTTTAAAATTTGAAAACTTCTAATGGCTGTTGGTAATACAAAAAAAAAAATTACCACTGTTCACTTACCTTGTATAGTTTTTCCTTTTGATACCACACATCCTCTTCCTCTTCCTGTGGACTAAAAGTCTGATCCAAATTCAGATCATCTCTAGAACGTGAAAGAATCTTGCGGCGAGACACCATGATGCTGCAAAAGAAGAAGCAGAAAGAAAGAGCCTTAATAAAATATTATGTAAATTAATAACAATAACCCCAATTTCCAAGAAAAATGCAATGAGTATAATTTATTTAAGTGTAAACTTACGACCGTACCAAATTGCTTGTATTGTACTTATACAATACAATTATAATAAAGATAACACTTTATGAATGACCACGGACTGACAAACAAAAGCAAAAGCAAATTTTTGCGCATAAAGCCTAATGAGACAGCAGTTTTTGAGAATTTCGCCGCAGCACATTTAGAATGACAATAACATTTTTGGATGGATTAATAAATTAAGAAATACTCAAAGAAGGACGAGAATTTGCAAAGCAAGCCAACTAACAAAAGGGTATATGTATATTTTATTAATAAACACATTTTCTGCAAAGTTCTTGAATGCTGATTTTTGGGGATTCTTCTTTCTTTTTGTTTTTTTTTTTGCTTCATATGCAGACACACCATTTAAAAGGATTTGTACAAAAACTAAAATTAATGAACCATTGCCCACTTTTGTTTGTTTGCCATTATTCAAAGCTGTGGGTTTGTTTTTTTTTATTTTGGCATGTACATACATACATATGTCCTGTGTCCACAACAGTAATAAATATTTATATTTATTTGTTGCAGTATGTAAGGTGTTGAGTGTTTGTTGGTTTCTTTGAGTTGAGTTGTTGGTAGCGCTGGCGTGCTATGATGACGGTGGCATACACCGAGCGCGCGAGGTGAAAGACCTTTTCGGGTGCGTGCACCAGGAAGTGCAACGCGGCGACGACACTGTTGGTCATCAAAGCACAATGCCGACAGATTTGATGATTGACTGTCTACAAGTGCCTACTACAGCAGTTTTAATGACAATTTGACGTTGTGGGAAATATTTGTGCATTCTTACTGCTTTAGTATTTAAATATGTTTACTGCCAAGTTACACAAATACATATTTATGCATGTATGTATGTCCATACGTATGTGAGTTAACAATTGGGACGCTAAAACTGAGATTTTATATTTACCTTTGCTAAACATGACAAATGAAATGTGAGATTTTATATTCCTACTTACGCATTAGGATAATCCTAAAAAAATTTCAATATCAAAATTTTTGTCCTAGGTATGTCTTCGTATCAAATAAAGACATCAACGAAAGTTTTAAAGTTCTTAAATAATTTTTTGGGGTTGCTACCCGTTTAAAAAAAAATTAAATCTGATAACTCGATATTATGCTGAAAAGTATTCATATAAATTCTTAGTTATTGCTAAAGGGATTAATTGTGTAATATAGATCTCCAAAAATTGTCATTTTCGTAAGCTTTTTCGGAACAAGTACAGTAGGGTAAAATGCTCTGACGAAATAACGTATGTATGTACAACTCATGCTAATTTAAAAACCCCAGAAATGCTTTCTGCTAATTTAAAATGCCCAAACTATACAAAACCATCTTCCGCCTTGGATCACGAATTCTCTATAATAATAAATGGCTAAAAAATGTACTATCGGAATAGCGTTTAAAATTTGGCCAAAATTCAATAGAAGCCGGTCCAGATATGACCCATTCATTACGAAAACTATCACATGGCATAAGTGCGGAAAATAGGCTTTTAAGCGTAACGCCATTATCGCAGTTTTCGAGGTAAAAAAAAAAAAAATTAAAAATAGAAAGCGCCGAGCAGTTTGTCTGCCTTTCTACGGCTTGGGTGAGACTTTACCAATGCATATGATTAGCTTGCCAAAATTACTCAATTTTGAGCGTTTTATAAGGCAAAATAACTAGTTATTTTCTAGCAGAATGGTCGGCATAAAGCCAAACATGGTGGCAAACGAAGGACCAGTCTGAAGTAGGACTTCTATAAAACGGTATACAATTTTAACTGCAATTTAATTATATACCTATATTTATGCGGCTGGACGAGGTCGCCGTGTCAAACTTTTATATTTAAAAAGGCTGGATAAAAATATTTTACTTATAAATAACGACAAAAACTGACTACTATGAACAAAGTTATAAAATGTATGAAATCTTCAACAAAACCAAGTCACCAGGTCATTCACTGTTACAATTCATAATAAATAAAAGCTAAAATTCAATAAAAAATCACTTAAGTCGCTTAAATCACTTCAAAAATACCAACCCAGGGCGAAACACCTGCCCCAAATGCGGTGAAAGTTGGCCGAAAGGAAAAAAACGCTATACAAATTTAAAGCAAAATATGTCGTTAAAAATAAGAGAGTATGCGAATATATTTGTATGCACATAGATACACACATAAGCCGCCCACCTGAGTGAGGCAAGCATGCGAATGTAGAACACACATAAAGAATGTTTGTAAACCACACACAAAAGCAAGAATAAATACGACACTTAGAATGTAAAAAAAAAAATTGCTTTTTATTACCCCGTACATGGCAGGTACTTTGCAATGAGCCACAGCACTCCCATTCGGTTGACGTTGACGATGACGATGATGGGGACAAGGCACGGCACAGCAAAGCGAAGCAGCAAACGGCGGTAGGCAAAAAAACAATAAATCACGAGACGCACACAAGACGGCTGATGGTTGAACGCTGGCTGATGAGCAACAAGTGTTATGACGAATTGTTTAAATGCGTGCGTGTGTAAGTAACGTTCTAGACAATTAGTAGGCGAATCAAAAGACTTAAGCGACGAACCCGCGCCACGTAGATTAACACATGATGCGTAAAGGAATGCCAGTATGTTGAGGGAATTTTTAAAAACCTTAAAGCACTGATAAAAGCACACACACACACACACACACACACAAATAGCAGGAAAAGATGTTTTGGTTGATAGGCGAAATAAAGAAAAATTGCTTTTATAAACGTAAAGCAAAAAACAAATCACAGCTGGCATTTGCTACTTTCTCGTGCTTTAAGTGTATGAATGCGCGGTTTCACAGGAAATGAAAGACGAATTATGCACATGTACACACACACACATAAACACTGTTTTCACATTCAGTTGTAAAATTATGCACTTGTAATATTTTCTAGTTAAGCATTCTTAGTTGGTGTGACGTCGCCGCCGTTAGGCGAATGCAATTTGTTCGAGGAAAAGTTATTATTTTTTTAAATAATTTTTTTTTTGTTAACTAAATTCCGATTCGTTACACCGCGAATCGTTTAATGCGTTACTGCTTTACCAACTGACAGCCAATGAATTGTGTGTGGCTTTTGTTCCATAAATACAGTGTCTGACAATTGAGCGACGTTTTGGCCGCGACTTTGGCCTAAAAGTGCGCGCCTAAAAACGCAGAAGGCGACAATGAAAATGAGGAGGAGGTAGATAGGAACGAAGAAGAAACGCCTAACTGAGTGCTGAAGACCAATAATAGCTCTCATGCAAATATATAGATACAATATTTATGTATGTAGTATTTGTATGTATGCATACTATTACTATATTTGTATTAACATTAGACCGCGCCAACTTACAAACAGACAAAAAATGGTCAAAGTACAGTCCTGGATCTAGAGTACTTTTCCGGCGTAATTTGGAAATATTTTATTTTTTTGCCGACTTAGGGGTCGCCTTTGTATATTTAAAAAACAAATCGATGAATTTGATTATGTAAATGTTTATAAAAATTTCAAAACTTTTATTCAGATTCAAAAAAAAAGCTAAGTATTCAGCTCGTTTCAAAGAGGACCAACTGAAACCACAGAATTGTTCAGGTCCCGTAAAGGCAGTTAGCGATCCTTCTCGTTCCAACTCGTCGGCGACTTTTATATGATTTTTGTATTTTTTATTGTTTTTCTGCTGAATCTGTTGTGCATTTTCGTTTATATAAAAAAATTTTGGAAAATACATAAGAACCAAGAAAAAAAAGGAACAGTCCAGCGCCTTCGTCTTGGTCTGCAGGCTGTATCGGAGATACAGCCGCTATATTTAAACGTAGAATACGTGGTATGGTTAAGAGCATATCCAAGTCAAAAACGAAATCACACACTAAGAATAGAAACAGATCCACATTAACTGCAATCAACATATGTACGTATGTATGTATTTACATATGTACACACGCTGCGATTAGGTTATAAATAGCGCGCCTCTGTTTATCAAAAGCCGCATTACATACGCATACATACTTTTTGTCTCCTTCCCACACTTCCAACATATGCACGTGTTTGCAAAATGATGACGAGGTGATTTTGTATGGAAAATCATTTATGCCCATATATTTGAATAAAATAAACATATATAGAAGATATCAACCAATACTTCCCATATACCAAACGAAAGGAAAACTCTTGAATTTTTGATTAAAGAAAACAAAAACAAAATCATTCGAGCGGTTTTCGAGCATTTTGGTAATGAAAAAAATTTGCAAATTTTTTCAACAATTTTTTGCCTTAAAATGCTCAATATTTGTTAAATTTATATAAAATTTGTACCCGATAATATTTCTACTGCTCCAAAGAACCTATATCCCGAAAATGAAAGTTATATATGCCAACAATAAGTTGCTAGAGCACTTTAAAGGCTCAAAATTGACCCCAAAATAAGGCAATGTTTACCGTTGTTTTTACGACAGAAACCGAATTGGTTATTTACAAAAATGAATCTGTCGACAGGTTTGGAATTTTATCTTTGAAACGCCACACTTTTCTTTGAAATCGCTTTTGTGAAGCTCTAAAAATTACAACTACAACATTTGAACATAGCCCCCATACCTTAAGGTAAGACGTATTCTACGTCAAAATGTCAAAAATCAATTCAAACTCGTAGTCTCTTGAAACTTGCTTTTTGTTATGCTAAAATCTAATGGGATAGAAAACGGCATACCAACATTTTTCTAAAAATCCTCGTTAAAAGTTTGCCATTTTGATGAAATGTTGTCGAATTTTCTCAATTTTTGCACAAAGTTTGAAATTTGTACTTACATAGTTTTTGTTAGATAATAAGCTACATTTTCAGAGAAATAATAAATATATAAACAAAGGAAAAATGTAAAAAACTTGTTAAAATGTCGCGTACCTATTTATTTTTCCACCAACAACCTTGTGGTCAGCTGATTAAGTTAAAGAAACATTTTGACCAGCTTTGGCTATTTTTCTTTTGTCTGTTTAAAGTATATAAATTTTTTTATAAAAATTTTATACATTACATAATCAGCATTTTGTACAAAATTTATAAAAATTAAACAAATTTTAACAACTACACCCAAAAACATTAAACTTTTTATTACAAATTTTGACAAAAAATTTAGGTATGCAGTTTTACGGCCCATTCAATTTTAAGAGGTTAAAATGCAAATTTGGACCAAAAAAAATTGTCTTCTCGAGACAAGAACATCGATATTATACAACATTAAAAGATTCGACTGTAAAAGAGTTGCCCTAAGTTCGGCCGAATTTTTTTTTCGAATTGTACCTGATACTCGAGGGTGTATGGCGAATGTTTTTTCTGATATGGCCTAATGTGCATATTACTACTATATATATATGTAATGTAGTTTATGTAAATGTATGTTCACTCACACACTACATTTGCATATTGCAATGCTCACCCGCGCATAATTTTTTCTTTTTTTTTTTCTCTTTGTATGTAAGCAACGCCTTCTTGGCCGCACCGCGCAGCAATGATGGGCGCAGCGGAAGCCATCGATGGCAGCGTAAGAGAAAATATAAATTGAGTGAACTTCAAAAGAATTATTTCCAATTGCAAATGAGGTGAGAAATCAGAATTCAGACAAGCAGCGCTCTTAGCTCTAACACTAAGTGTCACAGCGTTAACCGCGAAACACCTGTACCCGAAGCGCTTCACATTCCTGTACAATGATTACATATGTACGTTTTGGCATACACATGCGCACCCACATATGTATTCATATTCATATATCTTGCTTGGCTACGACCGCGTTGGCACATTTAATTTGCGCTTTACAGCTATTGTTGCTCTGTTGTTGTTGTTGTTGTGAGTACTGTTCGCTGCTGCTGCCGCTGCCGCTGATTTTGTGGTTTGTGTCAAAAGACAACAGCAAAACAAATACATGCATTGCATAATGAATAGCTTTGAATGGATTCAAGCTGACGCTCCTTAAAACAGAAAAACGACGGCTGTTTATATAAACATACATATATGCTTAAGATTTTTAAGTTGATATCAAATGTAACAAAAATGTTAGAAAAATAAGAATACGTCTTAGTAAAATATACATATAGAATATAGTGAGATATATAATATGTGGCTAAAAAATCGAATTGTGAAGCTTTGCGAAGTAAAAGGTATCAAAGTAAAAGCTTTAATAATGAATAAAAAATGTATGATTGGGAAACCATTGGTTAACTAAAAACGCTGGTATGCGACAATGCTACTTAATGTCATATAAATGACGAGATTGCTTCCCGAATTAAATAAAATACTCAGAAAATAGTTTAAACTATTCCGTCGAACTTCTAACTGAAATTCATAAGAATAAGACCAAGGAAAGAAATATCAACTGTTATAGGAGAGGAATTCATGCTAACAATGTGATTGTGTATACCACAGAGTACCTTCCCTGCAGCGGAAATACTAGTACAGAACTAGTGAGTTCACTAGTTTTCGGGAGTCGAATACCGGTACCCTGCAAATCTACCAGCCATGCTTTCTACTGTCGCATTTAACATGGAGTTGTCCTAGGAGGTGACAATTGACTCCCGCTGCGTAACTTTTCACTAGTACTTGTAGTAGTAACATGTAATCTGTAACCGAACCACTTTTTTCGTTGTGCACTTCACAGATACTTTTTTTAATTTAAAAAAAACGAAAGTAAAGATTTTAAATTGTATGTTCTGCATAGTGAGATTTGAACTCGAACACTCTCGGCCGCAACTAATTCAGCCAGCATCTTTGCGCACTCAGCTACAGGCACAACATGCAAGTGTGCTTTCAAATGTTCGCTTTGAATCAAGCCAGGCGACGATTTGTTCAAATTTAAATTTGTCTTTGCTATTGTCTTTGCTATTTATTTTCCTGTGATCGAACGTACAAAAGCTGCAGCGTGGCGTTGTTTGAAATTTTATTATTGGGCTGAACTGATTCTTGATAATTTTAACAAAATTGTCACTTTAACGCGCTATATCTCAGTCGTTTGTGTATCGATCGATTTGAAATTTTCACACAATAAACTACAAACTATTCCAAAGAATTTAAGTTTAACACCACTTCTTAATACTCACTACAAATACAACTACAGGTTCATAACTTTTTTATGAGAATTAAGAGGGTGTTTGTTTTCAAATGCAAAAGCTGTGTTATAAAGTTTGAAATAAATTTTTTGTTTTAAAACAGTGTTGTAGATGACTATGTAGGGAAGTTTTTGCGAAAGTTTCAGAATTAAACATCAAGTAGTTGCAAAGTTATAACAATATTATTATGACTCACACGGTTAGCAGATTAGGGCGCTGCGCTCTAAAAGGCTTTATAACTCGGAAAAGTAAAAAAAAGTCCTTTTTTATTAGTGATTTATATGTAAAAAGACTTGATCTTTCGATTGAGATAACTAAAAACAATATTAAAAATGACCATAATTCAGAAAAATTACAAATAAATTTTCGATCAGAATTTTCACCATGAAAATGGGAAAATTTTGGAAAACGCTCAGTGCCATCGCATAGCCCGTACAAAAATCTATAGAAATCATAGTTTTCGAATCATTTTTCCTATTTTCTGTCTGCTTCGCAGCTAGTCGAACAGTAGCTTGTTTTGCACCGCTCAGGGCGCAGGGACATTTGACGTGAATTGCCCCCAAAATAATTTAAGAAATAGAAATGTTATGTAAAAAGGGGTATCTACATATGTATTGCTTTATTTTGGTACTTTTAAGTCCGATATTTGCGTAGTGGTCACACGAGGGAAACATAACATGGATAAGTATTCAAAATGTATTATTTGTATTTAGATGATAAATAACAAATTCCTTTATGTAATAAGGGAGCACTATTACATTAAAACGGCCAATAACCTTTAGAAAGTGCAATATGTAACCAATAGCTCGATTTATTATTACCTGGAGCATAACATGCAATTGGAACTAGTAATGTAACTAGTACGAAAGCGACAATTGTATCGGAACCCGCTGCAGGGTTGTTATAAATATGTCTACACATATGTATGTATTAGTATATATTTATTTATTAGCCAAAGGAGTGGAAAGGTAGTCGTACGAACCAAAAATATTGTTGTTTGCTGCGCTGCAATTGAATGGGTTTTCGGGTGGCCAGAAAAACAGAAACACATTTTTTTCAAGCACTCAGGCAGTATTTCACATTGTAATTAAGGCCTAGAGAGAGAATTTAAAGGATAGGGATATAATGGTGGGGTCGAAATTCATTGTTCCTCTGCAAACTGACCAGACTACCATATAAATCTAAACAGTTTGTCGAGGGAATAAAATGAAGCCCACCCAATCTTAATACATGCGATCCAAAAATTTACCACCTAAGTCTGGCGAAAGCCTATCAGTAACTGAGAAAATGTTCAATACTTTTCTCATATTCCAAACAGATGCCTATGGTGACCATGGTCCACCCCATGGGATGTGCCCCGTAATCAGTTACACCAGGGATTGTAGATCACTCGTTCGCTGGCTGAAAAGGAATTTTGCTACTACAGCGGGAAGCACTTGGTTTTACAAAACGGCACTCATAAGATTTATTAATGAGAGTTTGATATACCCGATTATTGCAGCTATGCTTGGTTAAGGTCCAAAGTGACGCTCCGAGGAACCACATTTCACCAATTGAATTGAATTGAACACCAAAGTGTCCTGGCACGGAAACAAGTTCAAACTCATTCCACCTTGCGATGGAGCTCAGTCTCAAATTACATACGTGAACAATTTTTGAAGAGGTGCGAGCGCTTTCCAGGTCCTTTTTCCGGAAGGCAAAGTCTAAAAAGTTTCTTTCGGCAGAGATAAACAAAAACGTAATTTGTATAGGAAGATCCGTTCTAGAGTGACGTTTAATCCAAGGTAAGAAACTTTGCTTTATGTGAATAGGTATTTAGATTTTTAGACAGTTTGCAACGCTGCTCAAAATTATTACTTTTGGATAAAATATCATTTAAATTCCTTTCATTCGCTAAAGGCGTCGTAACATTTTACCTAAGGTATATATTTGATCCACTAGAATTTGAGGCAAGTGGCGACTTTTTCCAAAAGTTTGTAATTGTATTGCACTCATCAAATTTTATATATTATTTTTCAGAAACAACTAAACTTCAATAAATTATTTTGCTTGCGTGCGTTTCTCCTCTTCAAAATAAGGCCCTAATTGTTGAATTCGGTAAAATATTAAGGAAGATATCGTGCAATAGAAAAAATATACCTTTCAGAAATATATATGTATATAGGATAGAAGACATAATTTTTTTGTTGTATTATAAATTTGACGTAAAAGTTATTGGGCACACTTTTTCAGAAATCATCAATTAATCAATATAAATAAATTATTCGTGTCACCTTCGATTTATAAATTGATTTGTGAAAAAGGATTGATGAATTGAGAATGTAAAACTTTAATTTTCTTTAAACAAAAATAGGCAATTTATAATTAAAAATAATAGAAAAAATTACCCTCTTTTTTTGCAAATAGTCTGAACTGCTATTAAGAAGGGTATTACAAAAAGTCTCGTTTTGAAACGAGTTCATGCCAGATATACAAAATTCTCAATAATACTTTATTTTAATAGAATAAAATAAAACAAACTTTTCTATAAAAAACACTAGTATTTTTTAAACAAAAACACCTTTCCTTTAAAAAAATAATTATAGAAATCGGTTAACGTGGTCCAAAGTTATGCGGTAACATACATCAAAAAAAAAATATATATATATTCCGACGAACTGATATCCTTCTCCTTTTTTTAAACTCGGTTAAAATCCAGAATATTCAACAATTTTAATGAGCTTTAGGCCGTTTCTAATTAAGTTGCCATAGGCGCATAAATAATATAGACCTCAAGCCTGAATACTAAAAGTGAGTGCCTAACGGCAGATTTCGCAATTTAGTACTTCAAAACTACTGGAATAAATTTAAAATTTGCCGGCACTTTCAAACAACAGCCATGCTATTGAGAATATGAGTACTACAGGCAGCGGAAGCAGAAAATGAGGTAAACACACAATCGAATCCGTTGAAGTAGATTTCAAGTATTTTTGGTTACTGAGGACAAACAATGGAGTGCAATGGGGTATAGTCATTGCGCTGGGTATGCAGTTACAGTTGCATGGCTATACTCAATCCCGACTCTTGCGTCCTCGTTCGCGCACTCTGGGCAACGTGAGCAACCCATGTGCGAGATGCGGTAACCAATCCGAGTGGAGCCTTGGGTCACGGCAGAAAGAGAGGGAGCTTCGGTGGGGCCACTCTGACTTATTCGGTTTAAGGGCTCACTGAAGTCTGCAGCGTCTGTTCACCAGTAGGTGCGGCTGCAAGCGGGTGTCTGCTTGGAGCAAGCGGCTCGCTATATAAACG